>NW_022196894.1:39406585-39423547 GCF_008632895.1 Mastomys coucha | reverse complement strand
TCAGGTACTGTCAGAACCTCTTAGGAGATAGCTATATTTAGACTGGCTTGCCCTTCCTTCAGTCCCTGGAGAGTCTGTCTTTCTAATCTCTAAAATTGAATATACATGATCTGTGGAGGCATGGAATAAATTCCTTTTGATCGAAGAGTTTATATACCACTTGAGCAAAAGCCACTAACCAGCAGGACACAGCTCTGTGGGTCACCCATTCTGACATGTCTCAACACATCCATAACCACATTGGCATGCCCGAACTCCATGATAGAATTACTTATGCATAAAATATTGAGAGATGGTAAAGACTGCTCAATGAGCAAGATCCATGAGTTTGGTGATCAGATGAGAAGAAAGGGAAGCGATGAGCACCAGAAAGTACAAAATTGAATATAAATGCTGCATTACGGCTTAAATTAACTTTCTTTGCATTATCACTTGCTAATCTACAGAAAAAGATAAGAACACAGTGAATACTTTCTACAAATTTCCAAAAAACTCCTACATATATTTCCTTTTGTTGTTGCTTTGTAATACCACTGTATTGTTTTCAAGCAATATTTTCTTTTTGTTTAGCAGCTTTAGTCCAGCAGAGATGAGAATATGTCAACCACTGGCATTTAAGAACAGGAAACTGAGTCGTGTTTCAAGGCAAGCTTACCCACGTCAGGAGCATTTCCATTCACTCATAATCTTGTCTCTTCCAGTCACTACTCTTTTTGTTTGTTTGCTTTTCTTTCTTAAAGCGTGCATTTTATTATTCTACTTTTTAATATATGCCTTAAGTTCTACTTTTATTACAATTTTATGTTTACTGTTATTGCCTATACAGATATATTAATTGCCATGTTTGGATCTGCCTGCATATAGCAGTCCATCTCTTTAATCCGATCTGTGTCTACAGATCTACCCAATTAGTGATATGATTCTGCTTTAGTTTTGGCTTTTTCTGATGGGCTTCGGCTTCCAAAACTTCTCAATCATGTGCAAGATACAGATTTGCAATAAAGTACTGGTACTGGTCATTTGATATCAACTTACATCCTGCCACATGATGACACACTAAAGATTCCACCTGAAGTTCAATTCAGCTGATAGAGTGTTTGTCTACCATACACTATGTCATAGGATTAATGTTCACATTACATAAAACCAAGTATAATCATGCCCACCTATGATCTTACCACTCAAGAGGTAAAGGCAGGAATAAGAAGTTCAAAGATATATTCACCTACATTCTTAGTTTATGTGCAGCTTAAAATATATGAGGTTCTGTCTCAAAGTATTGGTAATTATGACACATGATAGAATAATTGATTAAGTTGCATTGATTAACTACAAGCTTCCACCAGGGCTATGTTCTATGTGTGGATTATAAAACTTTTACTGAACAATTGTGTTCATTGACTTGATCACTTCTAATACTTGAAGACTCGTGTGTCTTCTCAAGACATATCTGACCAGTCTCTGACTTTTCTCTGTGAATATTTAATTTCTCCTTCTCTATTTCAGTGGTGTCTCATTCTAGTCACAAGCGTACTATTCACAGACCTATAGAACTAAGTAAAGGCTATATATATTCAGTCGTATTACAATAGAGTAATAATATATACATATTTAGTAAATTCTCAAAATTTGCTTGTGGTATAGTTGATTATCTTTGTGAAATCATAGGCATGACATTCATATTTGTGTGATTTTACTCCTTGAGGCATAGTAATTATCTTTAATAAAAAGAATTAAACCACTTACTATGAATCATCTGAGCTCATATCTCCATTGTATAAAATAGCAACCCAAAGTAGAAAATTCAACTCTGTCATTTCTTAATAATGTACTTCATACACTATGCCATTGTAGAAAACATTTGGTGACTCATGACGTACACTGTCCATAGCCAAAGTGGTGCTTCAGACAGTAAATATGGATTTGATTTGAGATTTTTACATGTACAATTAGAACAAATTTAGACTAATATATTTAAATATCAAACAGGCAATATGGAACCTATTCATCAAGATTATACTTTCAATTCTATTATGATCTTGACTCTTCCTGAGAATTATTGTAAAAGGAAACTGTTGGCTGAGAAGAGGCCAAATTTGATGTGGAAGCAAGACTTATACACATTTACTTAGAACACTCATTAAAAAAAAACTTGGCTTCATATTATGGTGAAAATCAGCAAGAATATTTTACATCATGAACAAAAATATCCCAGGATCTTGTTCAAGCAATACAATCATAAAGATGAATGTGTTTTAGCTTACTAACAATTAGTTTATTATTTATTCACATCAAGCTAAAATTCATGTGGGAGTATACATGCACTCATGTATATTACATATATATTTAGATACATATGTGTGCATATTATGGGACTTATACATATCTGAATATATATGCATAATTGATTGAATGAACCAATTCACTTTGTTTGCCTCAGTTTTTAGATAAACAATACTAGACATCATAAAATCTTATGAGAAATGTGCCTCTTTTTAGTATCTCTTCTATATATTTTACACTTCGTTATGAGAAAGTAGACTAATGTATACTTTACCTGTACAATACATGCACTTTTACACATCTTACCTGGTGAAAAACACTGTTGCCTTTGGGACAGCTTTTTCTCTAATGTCCCTGGTTCAGAAACCAGTATTAGACCTAAAGTTCCAGTTACTATATACCATCTCTCTGGCCAGAATACTTAGACCAGAGAGTATACTGCATATAAGCCAAGCTTAGCCAGCCAGTTTCTCTTAAGGTAGAAAGAGAAAATAATCCACCATCAAGATAATTGTAGATGTTGTTTTAGATGATAAGCAGAAACTGTCTTTGAGAGAGTAGACACAGAATATGAACCCCCTAGGCTTCACTGCATCCTAGTGTTGATTTTAATAGAATCTTAAAGATGACTGTGTTTTGTCTAGTTTCAAAAGCCATCCCAACTATTAAAGAAAGACAATCTATTTCAAATCACTTAATTTAAGACAAATAAATTGAGATACAGAGGTTAAAAGCCTTCTTCAAAGTTTCAAAATTATTAGCAAGTCAACTCAGAACTTAATCTTACTTTCATTAGCCTTTATATTATTATACTTTAGCTTTCTCTAGTATTTTTTTTCTTTTTTTATTAGATAATTTCTTTATTTACATGTAAATTTCTCCTTTCCAAGTTTCCCCTCTAAAAACAAACAAATAAACAAACAAAAACAACAAGAACAAACCCCTGTTGCCTCCCCACTCCCCATGCCTGCCACCCTACCCTCTCCCACTTCTTGGCCCTGGCATTCCTCTACACTGGGGGACAGAACCTTCACAGGGCCGAGGTCCTCTCCTCCTATTGATGATCGAATTTGCAAACCTCTACTCTACACGTGCTGCCAGAACAATCAGACCCACCATGTGCAGTCCTTGGTTGGTGGTTGAGACCCTGGGATCTCTGAAGGTGCTAGTTTGTTCATATGGTTATTCGTGCTAAGGGGCTGCAAAACCCTCAGCTCCATAGGTCCTTTCTCTAACTCCTTAAATTAATCCTTAAATTAGGATTTTGTTGCTTTATATCAAAAGCATGTTCATCATGCTTCTTAGGGAAGTAGGAGTCTTCCTTAATGAATGTGTCTTGATAAACATATGTACTTTATCACAATAAAATTTAGCAATTGTTTCTAGAATCAATAACAGATTAACAGAAGTCAATATTCTCTTTAATTAATTTCCTATGTAATAACTAAAATGGGTAGGAAAAAGAATAGTAATTCCTACTTTTGTGCAACAATGGGTGAATTTCTATTTAGCAATATTAAATACCTCCAAAAATTCATATGTTACATACTAATAACATGCATACTTACATGCTCTGGAAAGCATCACAGAAGCGACTATTCTTCATAGAAGTAAAGAGACTCATTTGAGAAGTGAGACATTTTATTAAATGGACAGAAACTTAACAAAGCCATAGTGGCTATCTAATAAAAGGGAATTCCTTGAGAGTGGATGCCATCTCTATCTCCGTTACTGTAGTCAGTCCACAGGTGGTCAGCAGTACTAATGGGCTATGCTTACACAGATAGTAACAATACAAGAGACTACGTGGGTTAGTTCTGGAAGTGGAGATGGAGAAATAAGACAGATGAATGAAAAAGAAACTCAAGCATCTGTTTAGAACCAGTGGAGAGTGTGTGGGGGAAAAGGCATGTCCACTGAAGAAGAGGCTGAAGAATGGGAGACAATAAAAACTGGGTTCTAGGTCTGGAAAAATAACTATAAATGCATTGTAGAGAGCTAGATAAGATTTCCACACCTGTTCATTGAACATTTAAATGATAGCCAATTAATCTGGGATGGTTTTGCTTCACTTCCAAGCTGTTTTAAAAATCCATTTATAAATTTAAATCAGCCCACACTTAGAGAACATGCATTAACCAAGTCCACTTTGCTACAAATATATGATTTAAATAATTCTATAGACTCTCAAATATTTATGGATAGAAATACATATGGCAATATTATTTTACATGTTTTCAGGGTTGATGTAGTAAATGTCTCAAAGAAGTAATTAAGAAAATTAAAGTGTAATACTCAAAGTTTAGTTCAGAAACTTTTATGAGCAAGAATAAGATGTTTGGAGAATGTGGTGCACACCTTTTGTCTTAGTGTTTTGGAGGCAAAACCAGTAGGATCTGAGTTTGAGGACAGCCTGATCTACATGATATTAAGGCCAGGACAATAAAGTCAGAGCTCCCTTCTTCCCATAAAATAGGTGTTTGAAGAAAAACTCTTTTCCCTAAATTTTAATTCTCTCATAAAGAAAACAAAAATAGGCAATAATTAATGGTGAAATGACTCATTCTACCATTTGTAATGTTATTGTGGATAATTAACAGCAAGAGTGAATATGCATATTCCATTTGTTCCATAATTATATTGGTTGCATGTTTCAGATTTAGCTGTAAATATAAAATAGAGGTTAAGTATCTCATCTGTAGTAGTAATCTAGGCATGAATGCAGGAATTATTTCTATTTTTACAGCCTCAAAAACTGTTGATTTCTTTCTGCTTCCAGGAGTTGCTAACACTTTGAAAGTATGCTCTGTCATTACTAGATATAAGTGCCTTGAGGAGACTGTCACTGCGAACTCCTTAATGTATCGTTCTAATTCCTTGCTTGTTCCTTTCATGGTATCTGACACAGAGTGAGTGCACAGACATGTAAAATGAGCAAATGAATATATGAGTGAATAAGAGCAGGCTGTATGACTGTGTATGGTGTATAAATAGGTGAATGGAAGGGGGTCAATTAATAACTAGTGGTCATTTAATTAAGAGTGCCACACCAGAAGATAAACTTTCACTAAGATTACAATGACAGTAATGTCAAATAGTAACAACTACTCCTTATCTCTGTAGAGAAAAACCTAGCTTAATTCAGTAAACCAGATGATTCTTCTCTTCTCATTAGCTAGTCTCAAAAGGCATGAATCTATGAAAGGAGTGGAAATGGTGCATGTTGGTGCAGATATCAAATGCCATGCTCAAAATATAATGTAAAGACATAGGCCATATTTTTCTGGAAGTTTTTGACTCTTGTCTTCTTCATAGGTATTCAAATGGATGGCAATTCTGTTTCGCTTCCTCTAAATAAGAAATTTTCTAGAGCTTGGTGCAGGTGTAATAACTGTGATTCAGGACTTCAGATATAGAAACATTGTGAAAAACAATGAGATGTGGTTTTTTTCTTTTGTAAGAAGTGAATCAATAGGAAGTGGGAATAAAAAGAACTCCAAAAATCATTGAATTCAGAGGCTAAGGGTTTGTATTCAAGCAGACTTATGTACCAGATAGGCAGACTCAAAGTAATGCATTTGCTACCTAGAGGTATGCAGCTGAGAAAAACACAAAGAACAATCATGAGTGAATGGTACCAACTACAATATTTCTGTGACTAGGAAGCCAGAGTAATTTAACACTTTTAACAATAGTGCTGTCTGGGATGCACTTTGGGGGTGTCTCATATCCTATTATGTTACACTATCAAAACTGCAGGAATTGTGAATGCTATGCCATTACCATTTACACAGATAAGCTCCTGAATTATTTGTATGGGGAATATGAGCCACTTACTTATCTTGCTGATAAGGAGAGAAGACAGGTGGGGAGTGTCTGGGAGACAGACAGTTGTGGGGACTTCTCTGTCTGGCTTGCAAAAGTGCCACTCTTCGAGATTCTATGATTGAGTAATGCACTGATAGGAGCAAGCACATCTGCAGTATGAAATGTTTCCAATATGATAAATAGCTTGAGCTGCTCCCTGAGTTTAAATGAACAATAAGTAAACAACATGTAAATGATAGAAAGCTAAATTAAAAATGAAAGAAAGTTAATGGCTCTCACGTATATTTAAATTTATAAAGCTTATTGGAGGTACTAGAGATTAATCCTCTTGTTTTCCTATTCACGATCAGCCAGTTAGTTAACAGAAAGGATCAGGCTATAGCTCCATGGTAAGAATATTTACTTACTCTATCAAAGGGCCTGGGGTTGATATCTAGGACTGAATGAAGGAAAGAGGAAGAGAAGGAAAAAGAATCTTGTGGGAGAATGTTGATATGGACTATAACAAGAATATGAAGATATTGGATGAACAGGAAGCATGCAGACTGAGTTTAGCAAAGGGGAGAGAGCCTATCATTTCATTTTGTTTGAGGAATGGGCTTTCTGTGTTTTGTTTTTGTTTTTTGTTTTGTTTTGTTTTTGTTTTTTTGGTTTACTTAAGTACACTTTGCTGAAAGTCCAAAGGAGTATTTTTTCCCACTATTACACTATATCTAAAATATCTACTTTTTCCTTACTCTCTTTTAGCTCTGGTTGAAATCTGGAAATCTACATCTGCCAGAGAATGAAACGGTCAACCCACAACTTGTTATCCCAAATCCTTTCCTGTTGCAGTGGTTACCTCTCCAAGGCTTAAGAAAGCCAGCACACTTGGTGTGGAATGGTACGGACTATACATACTGTATGACCAAAGTGATAGCCAAGAACAACTCTTGCTGTATTTTGAAAAAGACACTATAATTATGGGTTAAAGATTATAATATGAGTATTTTGAGAGATGGCTCAGTGGTTAAGAGTGCTGGTTGCTTTTCCAGATGCCCCTGAGTGATTTGCCACACCCATATGGTGCCTCACAACTATACATTACTCCAGTTCCAGTAGACCCGAAGTTCTCTTCTATCCGCTAAAGGAAATGCATGCACATGGCCAACATGCAAACAAGTGATCCATACATACAAAAGATTTCAATTAAAATAAGATTACTATATAAAGTGTGGCCAGCAAGTGATAACTGGCATTCCAAAGTTGTCAGCAAAGCTAAAATTGCTAGGGACAGGGCTCTTTTTAAACACAATTAATATTGGTAGTCCTTTCATAATAGTTTTCCTCTTAATTTCGTTTCCCTGGAACTCCTCCCCTTTCTGTTTATATATATATATATTTCATATATATGTATATATTCATATAAAAACAAAACAAATAAACAAAACTCCTTTGGATTTTCAACAACGTGGACCTTAGGAAATCCAGAAAGCAGAAAATCCCTGTCCCAAAACCAAATAAAATAAAAAATCATCTACATATATATGCTTCCTGAGTTTCCAACCTTTAGTTAATATTTACATTAAAATGACCTTAAAACATCCCATTTCTCTTTGTACCATCTGTCCTCCTCTGATTAAGACCAGGGTAGCAATGATCATGACAGCACTGTTGTAATGAAAAACTGACAAATCGTGGCTCTTATGCTTCTTCTTAAAGGGTCCTGTCTTTCCTGGATTCCATCTGTGAATTTTTCTGATGATAATATACACATGACCAAAATAAAGAGAAGGGGAAGAGTCTCAGCAAAGGTTATAAAGCAGGATGGAGGAAAAAGTGTAAGCATAATTTTAAAAAAGATAAATCTAACAGGATGCAGAAAGGCAACATGCGATGAAAGAAATCACAGAGAAAGGAGGAAGGAAATGTAAAAGACAAGTGATGGCTCTTTTTAGTAAGTCTTAGCCACCTGTCTTTGATTCTCAAAGCATCTGTTGTGAGAGTAAGAAGAAAATTTAGGTTTCTGCCTTCACTAATTAAATTTTTTTTCTATTTAAATCTCAGGTTCTTTAACCAGACCAATATAAAAAGCAAACAGAGCTGGCCAAGTTTGTCTGTCTGTGAAGGAAACGGTCCATCCCCCTCACAAAGTCTCCTATTTATCCTCCCTCTACATGTCAATACCACTACCAGGGTGCCACTTATGTGTGCTTTTCCAGCCACACATATGTCAAATGCCCATGTGATACAGAAACAAAGGGATATTTAGAAGACTCAAATAAAATAGAAATAGATGTTCTCTTGGACGGAGAAATGTAAAAGGGAAGTCAAATGTAAATGACCCCAGTGAAGAGCAACTGATGCTATTTAGCTTATTGTCAATACCAATTCTTGTAAATCTTCAATCACATCGATTCTTCATACCAGCAAGCCATTGAAGAACCACTATATACCCTCACTACATGAGCACAAGATGACAAGATTACATCTCCTGGTCTTCTTTAATCTAGCAAAAGCTAATATCAAGATGAATGTCTAAGAATAACCCAAGGATTTGTGCAAAAAGTAAATATTGACTTATAGAGGCAAATCAGACCTTGCTCAGTCTCAAGATATTGTTCATTTTTCCTATAGCACAGAGGTTCCCAACCTTCTTAATGTTTTGACTCTTCAATACAATTCCTCATATTGTGGTGACCCCCAAACTTAAAATTATTTTTGTTGCTACATCATAACTGTAATTCTGTTACTCTCATGAATTTTAATATCTGTGACACCTATGTAAAGATCATTCAACCCCCAAAGGTTTTATGACCCACAGGTTGAGAACTCCTGCTATAGCACATTCTGTAACTCAGACACCAATGTTTTTTTTTGTTGTTGTTGTTTTTTTTGTTTTTGTTTTTTTGTTTTGTTTTTTTGAGACAGGGTTTCTCTGTATAGCCCTGACTGTCCTGGAACTCACTCTGTAGACAAGTCTGGCCTCGAACTCAAAAATCTGCCTGCCTCTGCCTCCCAAGTGCTGGGATTAAAGGCATGTGCCACCACTGCCTGGCGAGACACCAAACTTTAATACATAATTTACCCCAGCAAATAACATCATGAAGTTGCATGCTGGAGCTTGTAAAGTAGACATAATCAACTGGTGTCTTTGTTTTTACCTCCAGACCCAACTGTCACAAAATCAAAAAAAAAAAAAAAAAGTAACAAATTCCACTTAGAGTCTTCTAGAATATGAGCTGTCATGAATACAATTTCGATCAGAACTCTCTTCTGCTTCTCAGACTATTAAAATATACTACTAAGTGAGCCATCATGACTAAAAAGATGAGTGACAATCTGAAGCATGCTTTCTGAGGAGTAGCTCCTGAGATGCTAGTGGTGTAAATTCTTGTCATATTATTTTCTATAAAATAATTAGGGAAAATACATTGGCTCTGGAAAATATGTTCTCAGAGAAAATTCCTATAGAAAAATATACCTGAAACGACCTTTTCAGGCTTGAGGATTTAGCTGAGTAGTAGAACACCTGCCTAGCGGCATAAAAACCTGGACTCAGTTGTTACCTCTGAAAAGATATTACAAATTTAACATTTTCTTTCTCTCTCTCTCTCTCTCTCTCTCTCTCTCTCTCTCTCTCTCTCTCTCTCTGTTTCTTTCTTTCTCTTTTTCTTTCTCTCTCTCTTTCTTTCTTTCTTTCTTTCTTTCTTTCTTTCTTTCTTTCTTTCTTTCTTTCTTTCTTTCTTTCTTTTCTCTAGGCTGGGTTTCTCTGTGTAGCCCTGGCTGTCCTAGAACTCACTCTGTAGACCATGCTGGCCTCAGACTCAGAAATCTGCCTGCCTCTGCCTCCCAAGTGCTAGGATTAAAGGTGTGCACCACCACAGCTAGGCTAACATTCTTTCTTTATATGTTTCCATATTTAAGTTTTTCTATAACAAGTAAGCATGACTTATAATTTGAAACATGGTTCAAAGTTATAATTATAAATAATGAATGTTACCAGAAATTAAGAAATAGGTAAATGTGTTGTTCTACAAGTATAAGAAGAGTATTTTCCTTCTGGAGAAACTCAACAAAATAGTTTATTCGAAACTTCCAATGTATAACTACTGACAATGAGTGCAGAGAGATATGCAGCAGATTTCTGCTGTAGGCATTTTATCTCGGAAGACGGCAGAGAGTATTAGAGTTCCACAGCATGGGAACTTAATCACACACAAAAGGCTCAAATAGGTTTCATTTATGTTCGCCACAATGAGAAATATCTAGTCTTGACTGAAGGCACAGTCAAAAGAGTCCCAGAATACTGGTAGTCATCATGTATACTAGGTATTATATTCCTGATCATATTGACTCAGAGGCTTTAGAGAGATTGAAAAACCTTCTACAGCTAGTAGATATTACAAATTTAACATTTTCTTTCTCTCCTTCTTTTCTGGTCAAGTGTATCTGACTTGACCACTAGTAAAAAAAAAATAAAGTCACTGTTTTTGTTTGTGTGTTTTGCCTCATCACAAGCATAACTATTTAGAAGCCTAGCAACGAGCCCTTTATATCTGAGTTAGCCTACTAATTAGCACATACACAAAGACATGCACAAACCCTGCTTTAGCTATACATAGAGCAGTGGTTCTCAACCTCCCTAGTGTTGAAACCCTGTAGGAGAGACAGCTCTTATGTTGTGGTGACCCCATCCATAAAATTATTTTTTGTTGCTATCTCATAACTGTAATGTTGCTCTGATATGCAGATGGTCTAAGACAAGTCTCATGAAAGCATCAAACCCTACCCCTGAAGGGGTTGCAACGCACAGGTTGAGAAACACTGACACAGCGTCTTCCTTCTGAAGAAGTTCTCCTTAGACTCATGGTCTAGTGCTTTACCTAGATGGAAAGTAACCAGGAAAGTAACTCAGTAACACAGTGCTGAGTCATCATGCAAAAATAGAAAAGAGATTTGCTCTACTGCATTGCTTTCCCCATCTGCACAGGAGTGATCGCTTTGCTTTCTGGTTACCTGATAGGGAGGCTAGAAGCGCTAATGAGTTTTTATAGGTAAAACTATTGCAGTCTCTTGGATGAGAGAAGCTTTTAAGAACAAAGTGCTGGCACTCTTATGAGACATAGGGAAAGCTTAACAACCAGCTGTTTGTTTAAGCAGTTTCCCTCTGGCTCCCTCAGGCACAATACAAGTCAGGTGTGGACAAAGCATAGCTTTCAGGCCAAATTTGGTGCGGCACTAAGTTGGAATGACATCCACTGTCTTTCTCTTTACTGCTAAGCGACATCTCAGGGAGATGAAATGTCTCTTTATGTAAAGCCTTTTCTTCCTTTTTTTTTTTTTTTCTTTTCCTGAGCATCAATATGAAACTTGTTAGCAAGCTGGGATCTGTAGTTTTCTCTCACCACAACTCCCTTTAAAAGATGAAAGGAACGTAACCTGTTCAGCTGTATACCTGATGTGTACCTATGAAAATCTGCCCTGGTGACCTGAGTAAGTGGGGAGAGGTGGTGGGGTCAGTCTCCTCTCCTCTTCCTATAGAAACAGAACTACTGTAGACTGAAGAGGTGAGCAATAGATCTACTGTAAGGCAGATGACACCCATAGGCTGGCACTCATGCATGCCCCCTGCCATCCCTTAATTACTCTATAGCAATGTGTAAATACTGGGAGACACTATGGAAATTGAGGTAAGTAGAGAAGAGCTGTGCTTATTTAGTTAATAATTAATTACTGAGAATTTTTAACAGTGGGACATTAACTACTTGCCCTTTTAAATGGTAATAAATAGCAGACATATGTCTAATTAAGGAACTGTAAATGCTCTGAAGAAGCTGAATGGGAACAGAAAGATATTTATGGAGCTTTAACAAAGGGAACGGGAGAATAATTGGAGTATTTAAGGACCACTGTCTGATATAAGAAGGTATCTACACAGATTCCTAATTCTCTAACGCCTTTCTAACACCAGGACAATCATCACATAAGCTGTTGACAGTGTCAGGGGCCCAAAGTCCTAAAGTGGTTTTGTCTTTGTTTGTTCAGGTTTTTGTTTGTTTATTTGATTTTTTTTTTTTTTTTTTTACCGCCCCTTGGTTGGCCTAGGAAATCCCAAGCTTCTGCCTCCTGAGCTTTTAGGACACAATTTCCATCACATCAAGATCATATCTGTTGCCTTTGCCAAATGCTGTCTAGCACCTAAAACACAACTCAAAGTCATGGGATTCTAAGCAGTCTCATTAGGCAATTGTACTGAGTAAGAACAGACTTTTCAGAAAACCATTGATTCTTACACCTTGACTTTAGGCTTACTTGCATATTGAAAAGACAAGAATATCAATTGGCCAAAAGATATAGTATTGAAGAAAAACCCCAAAGTCCTGTCATTCCAATAGATTCCAATGAAGCTGAAGAGCACTGTATTGTGGAAATAATGTTGAAGAAGGTTCTTTAAGCCTTCCTACATTACCTGCTGGAGTCGATCCTGAAAGTAACTGCTCATTCATAAAATCTTTGAAAAATACACACACTTCACATTCTTTGCTTTCTTCTATTTCTAGGTTTAGTTTTAAAACCATTCTGAACTGCTTTTTCCTACCAAAACTTTCCACAACAAAATTCAAGTCACAGAAAATGATTCATGATCAGTCAAATACACACTGGGTGTCATCTGATCCATCTGAAGAGTTTTGTGTCGACTGATATTCATCATGTCTCTTCTTGCTTCACTCCACATTCCCCGTATTTGCTTGCCTGCTAAGAGAGATAAGTAACTTCTTCCAGGATCTGGTCTAACATGTGATTTCTGAAAGGGAACAGCAAGTGTGTGTCCTCTTAGAAGTTCTCTCTTATAGCAGTGACACTTCCTGCATTGAAAGTCTCTCCTTCCAAGTCAGCACTGGCCACTTATAAGGTCACAGTATTATGGAGATCATTATTATAACAAAGTTTGCTCCCTGGGATCTGTTCCACTGAGAGGCTTACTCAGCAGGCTTAGCTACATCTGAAATTTTCATACACGATTGTATTACTCATACAAGAATAGAAATGAAGTTCTATGACATGAAGAGGGAAGCCCAGAGATAGAGTAAGTTAAAACCATTCTATCTCTAGAAAGACTATAGGGAGATTCTCTTGGCTCTGCCTGCCTAAAATTCTTTGCAGTAATCCAGTCCTAATATGGCAGACTGCAGCACAAGTTGCCAATATTTGTTTTACTGATGACATTTTCTACATCTCTGGCAATTGGCGTCAGCTGATATTCATCCTCCACTATTGGTAATTATTTCGAGAAGATAGTTTTGTATTGAAAATGTAAGATTTTCTGCAACTCAGAATTTAAAAAGCCATGACAAGTTCTTAGTTAGAGACATCTACAGAACTTATTAATTACATTACAGTTTGGCTTGGGCCAAAAGAGTCATTGCAAGAATTTAAAGCACTGTAAATTTATAGTTTAATGTCATTATTTAACATATTATGGTGTACCAGCTATGTATGCATCACAGGAAATGGGATACACATTAGAATTCAAGTCCTCTATTTTTCCTAATAGAATTCAGGCACTTACTATACTATAAATATGGAAACAAAACCTAACTCCTTCAACTTAATGTGCATTTACACCTTTACCTGGCAGGAGACGTTAATGAAACTAAATAATAGTTTAGCATTTAGTTTAGAACTAAGGTGGTTCATTGTCTGAATTGTCTCAGCAATTCTCTGAGACCATGATTGATTAGACCATCCACATGAGTGCCACCTGAACTTACTAGCTGGGCTAATTACAGAGCTCTGCCCAGCGTAAGTCCTTCAGCTACCACTGAGGCTAAGTCTGAACCATTGCTCCATTATTTCAGTAACTGTGATGATGCTATTAATGTTATTAAAGTTGCAAAATATTAAAAAAGAAGAAAATTATGGTGATCCAAAATTAACTATGCCATTTGAGGAAAAAACCATCATTAGTACTATTATATATGTATACATGTATATGGATATCATATCACATTAGAAATATATAAAATAATGCTTTTGAAATTCATTAAAAGAAATTAGATTCTCCAATTGGATAAACTAGCAAATTATCATTGAAAAACAAAGAAATATTTCTATGTATTTCTTTGCACTTACATGGGGCACTGTCCAATCTTTGTTTATAGCTTATATACCCTTAAAATATTTCTACCAGGAACCAAATTCTTCTCTCTCTCTCTCTCTCTCTCTCTCTCTCTCTCTCTCTCTCTCGGTGCTGTTTTCTTGGTGACCTGCCAGGAAGAATGGAACAGTTTGGCCTGATTTTGAATGGTCCAAACAGTCATTGAACCAAGTATTTGCCACCATCCTCAAGGTCATTATGCATTAAATTAGAAGAGCACCAATGCTTGATTGAACCTTCTTGTCACTTGGTTCCCATGCCCACACAATGAAGAGAATTTTCTCTTTACTAAACAGTATTGATACAGATATTTCATAGAAAAGAACTCAGCTATCAACTGTAGTCCAGAAAATCTCAGGTCCAATATCTATAGAGAAAAGTTAAAGTGAAAAACTATCCAACAAATGAAGCAGTTCCTCACAAAATGCCTGAAATGCCTGGTAAGCCTGTAGAAAGGACAGGGAAGCTCTGCTAACCTCAAAGCAAGTATTTGAAAACAGGATATTGACTTTTTGAACTCAGTCCTTATTTCTCTATGCTAATATGCATAGTTTGTTATAGGTAATCAACTCAAACCAGGTAGGAAAGGAAACGAGCAAGAAAGTACTGTGCAACATTGTATAGATGAAAAACTAGACAGTAGTCATTCGAACAACTCTCCATCTTGAGGCTGGAAAGATGGCTCAGTGGTTATCACTGGCTTTCTTCCAGAGGATCTGTGTCCAATTCCCAGCTCCTACATAGCTGCCTACAACCATCTGTAATTCCATTTCTCGGAGACACAATATTCTTTTCTGGCATCCAAGGGTACACCATACACATAGTACAAAAACATACATACACATAAAATACCCATAACAAGAAAATATAAACAAACAAATGAAACTAAATTGAAATTTTACAATGTTTCACATGATTTTAAAAAAGGAATACACCACCTTAAGTGGACCACTGAACTAATAAATCTCAATACAGAAGTTTAATTGAAGGAATCTATAGTTCTTAGAGAATGAGTTTTGTAAATCACCTTGGGGTGATTCCAAATTAGAAAATGAAACCTGAGAATATTTCAACATAGGGGGCAAGAGTGTTCAGGATAATCTTCATGTCTTCTCCCTGACCTCTATTCCTTGTAGCAGGTTTCACAAAATGCCTTCTATGCCTATCCTGTGTGATTCCCAGTGAGGTTCCTCAGCGGCCCTTCCTAGTATGTTCCTTCTGGTCCCTTTCCTCCCTTCCTCCATCCATCCATGATCAGATAGGCATAGAAATGTCGTTCTGACCTCAAGTGTCTGACAGTTCTTAGACTTGCGGCAGACAGAGCAATTCTACAACCTTGAGCCTCTCTTATCTCACAGGGAATCATATTTTGGCTAAAACTCAACTCCCTCACAGGAAAGGCTAGCTGGATCCCCTTCATTCATCTTGAGATGATAGAGAAGATTGGAGTCAGAGAGACATCAAGCTACTGTCATTAAATGAGTTTTCAGTTGGATAATGGAATTTCAGTGTGTTTTCTATGATGGTCACTGTTGTGACTCTGCATATACACTGCTATTCCACACACAGCATGACCAAGTGATCACAATTGCCCATTTCTTACCCTATGCTTTCTCTTGGGCTTCTCTCATTCATTCTGACTCTGATTCTCTACTCGCTCCAAAGCATGATCAAATACCAAAAATTTGAACATACTCCACTACCACCACCCCTCCAGTGTTTCCTGGCAAGTATCCTGACCACAGCAAGGTTTTTGTTTGTTTTTGTTTTGTTTTGTTTTATTTTGTTTTGTCAGAGCACAGCTAGCTATTTCCCCTGTATTATACATCTTCTTCTTGGAAGATTCTGTTTATTGTCCTTTGCAACTCTTTACCCTAGAAAGAAAACCACTGTCCTGCTACATTTAGAGATGTTTATCAATTCTAGGATTATAATACTCTCTGTATTCACTCTACTGTAAGTCTTTTCCAAGCAATGCTTCTCTGTATTTAAGTTTGGAGGTCTGTGAAGTAGTTATTATAGGCATTCTTTAGGTGAAGAGGGCATAAAGAAATTCGGTGTCTTTGGTTTGGAAAGAGAGTGTCTTTTTTTTTTTCTTGCCAAAGGTGGGATATAACTCAGAAGTTAGGGCATCTGACGCCCATGGTCTAATTAGGGACTAGAAGTTCAAATTTAAAGAACGAAATTCACAGTAAACAGGATTTTTGAAAGGCGTCTCTTTCTCTATTTTAGGTGGGAACCTAGGAGAAAGAAGACAGAGCTCCTGTATGGCAGGAATGAGTTACATCACGGAGTGGGATACCATTCAGCTGCTAGTCTAGGGACTTTATAGAATGTGGGGCAGAGGTGAAGTGAGGTTTCTGAAGGGAGATTGCTCCTCATTTCAGCTTGCCCAACCACTGACTGTCCGGATGCCTCTTAGCTTAGCCCATCAAGTCTAGCTCTCAGGGAGCAGTGGTGATTTAGGAATGTCATATAACAAGAGGACAGACTTCCTCCTTCACCCCCCTGAACTGTGACCAGGGTAAAGCCAAACACATTTTGGCTTAAATGTTTCTGGTATGATCTGGCCTTTGGCAAGGGCAGAACTGCAGATATAGCCAGGAACAGTTCTATCTTTTAGCTAAGGAAAAATTGTTTCTTTCTGGGGTCTCTGACTCTAACCTGCTTGAATATTTTGTCTCCCATTCTCATTAAAGAGACTAAAAAAA
>NW_022196894.1:39401514-39406574 GCF_008632895.1 Mastomys coucha | reverse complement strand
AAAAAAAAAAAAAAAAAAAAAAAAAAACAAGATTGAAATTTTATTAAGTCATAGACAGCAGAATGTATGGATATGTAAATAGATTATGAAAAATCATCCCTTGACAAGGTCAAAGTAAGGGTAAGTGTGCCCTGCTTTCACAATGTTGCTAAGAGAGGGCTAGAAACTTGCTATAACAAAATGACAAAGGTTAGTGGACAGTAAGCAGTTAAATCTGCTCTTACATTGATCCATTGGACTTTGAGAGCAAGGCAGGAGTTTCTTAACACTTTGAATATGTTGTTCATGTTGTTGATATATGAACAACATAACATGATGTTCAGGAGTAGAAGGGAGCATTGTCTTTGGTCCAGGGCATAGCTTCTTGATTTTCTCGTACTATCTTGAAGACCAGACAGATCCTCCAGTTAGGCATATAGATAATTACCGCATTTGGAACTTCCCGCAGGTAATATATAAAGCCAAGGCATCCTAATAAATAATAACAGTGCCCTGTTCTTCCTGCTGTATTGTAATGCTGCTGATAGTGAATTAACATAAGCCCTGGCAAAGAATGCAAATGAAAGAACTCTGGGATATGTCAACAGGGCTTTGGGCAAAGGATTCTGGGTGAAGCTGCCAGGGGCAAGACAGGTGACATAGATGGGGACTGGGGGTGAAAGAAACAGGGCTGGTGCAAATGTATTCTGTAAGTTTTATATATTTTAAAGTAAAATGTTTACCCTGCTCAGAGATTTCCCTTAAGGCAATGACATTCGCAAAGATTTCCCTGTGCATTCTTGCAATTCTAACACAGAACATATATCAATTCAAAGGAGAGTTATAATTCTTATGGGTGTTTCTATAGATTTAAAACTTTATCCTTTGAGACTGAGGGACTATGGGAAATGGTTGTGAGCCATTTATCTCCAATTTGCATTACTGAAGTGTGTGATTCTACAAATACTAATTGAGGGGCTGGAGAGATGGTTTAGCAGTTAAGAGCACTTGCTGCTCTTGTGAAGGACCATGGTTCATTTTCTAGTCTTCACAACTGGCAGCTCAGGACTATCTGTAACTCCATTTCCAGTGAAACTGACTCCTTCTTTTGACCTGCTTAGGAAACAGGTACTCATATAGCACACAGACATGGAGGCAAAATACCATCCACATAAACTAAACCAAACAACACATGAGCATCTCTCTGTGTCTAGGTAAACTAGATTCAAGTCCTCTCCCCACTAGAGGTACTTTGTTTCAGGACTGAAAAAAGAGAATGTGGCTTTTATATTCATTGGTATGGTGTATAGGTAACATAGCAATGCTAAATGTATGACTGTCAAGGAAGTAGAAGTTAAGGGTTTGAATAACCAAAGAAATGAGATCACCAGTTTTTAATAGTACACTTGGAATGGGAATGAGGCCCAGAAGTAAAATAGGGTTCAGAAATCCATTGTGTCAGCCAGGGACCAAACTTGTCAAAGAAGGTTATGCTGAATTGTGTTTCCTAACTAGTCATACTAACTAGTCACCTCTATTAATCATGTTCTTCTCATTGCCCCTTTGGTGACTACTTAACTAACTTTTAAGTGCCAAGACCTAACTTATTTTTCACATGAAACTTATTGCTCCATCTTTAGTTGTTGTTGTTGTTGTTTTGTTTTGTTTTGAGACAGGGTTTCTCTGCATAGCCCTGGCTGTCCTGGAACTCACTCTGTAGACCGGACTGGCCTTGAACTCAGAAATCCATCTGCCTCTCTTGCTCTGTCTGTTATGGAGAATATTCAACAGCTACTTTGAGATTTATCACGCCCTAAGTACTCTACAAAAGAGAAGGCTAGAGTCTGAGAGCATGGACCTATCATTTGCCTTCTTTGTAGCCTCAACAAGTGCACACTGACAAAACAAAAGAGAGAAAGAAGGAATATAGCTGAAAGAAAAGAAGTGATCAAGGAAGGGAGAGAAGATGAGGAGGAAGGCTGAGAATCTTTCCCCATTCCCTCACACACCTCACACACTTGTTTTCTCTTTCCACTTTTAAGATTTTTAATATTTGCTCTAACCTCATATTTTCCTCATCACAAAAAGTGTATCTCTTATTTCTTAGAACTCAAGAGGTATGTGTGTACACACATGCAGGTTGGTTCAACCAAAGAAACTCAGAGGAAAGACATCTTTATTCCAAGCATCATAAACTAAGCTCAGAATATAGCTCTCTAGTACAGCAGATTTTAAAGTAGAAGTAGGCAAGCTGTGTTTTAATTTCCTTCTCATCAGAAGAAAGGGATTGTATTGCACATTTAAGAGAGCAGCTCCCCTGGGCCAGCCCCAGCCATGCAGAAAGCCATTTGGGATGGGGCCAAGGACTTGGGTTGTCTATGCTGGAGAGTGGCTAACCAGAGTGAGCAGAGAGATTAATCAATCCAAGACAACATCTGTCAGGATATTGAGTTTGGCTCTTGTTATCAGCTGCCTGCACTTCAGGGGCTGTGTAATATTCAATTTGATTATCTTTCACCTGCAAAGAGTAAGTTTCTCTCTTTGCTTAAAAAATCACTGGCACTAGCCGAAGAGAAATCGATCTGCTGGAGAAAATGCTGACAAGAAAAAGCAAACCAGAAATAGAACAAGAGGATGAGGAAGAGAGTTTGACTTCTATCCTAGCCCCTTTCTTCAGATCAACTGGCTTGGTTTCTTACTCCTCAAAGGATGTGTGTCTCTCTGTTTCTCTGGTCAGTCCTGAGTATAGTAAATAAATGATGACAATGGACCGCACAACTCTCCTGTGTTTCTTTGAGATCTCATTAGTTAAAAAAAAAAGAAAGAAAGAAAGAAAAGAAAAAAAAAGTTTTTGCACTGTATGCCTAAGTGCTAGTCCTCAAGTCCTATTAAATATATACTGGAAGGGTCACACACACACACACACACACACACACACACACACACACACACGCGTGTGTGTGTGTGTGTGTGTGTGTGTGTGTGTGTGTGTGTAGAAGACAGACATTGCATACAAGAAAAAACAAGGGCAAAGGTTTAAGATTTAAAGACCTGTATTGCCTTGAGTTATTTCTGCTGCAACTTGAAAAAGCTATGAACCCTTAAATAATTTGATTTAAGCTTGTACATTCTTGCTGTTTCTGCCTCTGTCTGTCTGTCTCTCATTCTCTGTATTGTCTGATTTATATGTGAACATTTTTCTATATAACTGTCAAAGTGATAATGTATATTTTTATGCCATACATGTTTATTTGATAGTATCACTCTTCATTCAACTACTTTGCCATGCTTTCTAGTCTAGTCTTTAGCTCTGACATATGTAGGTACTGACCTAAGTCTACAGGCTGGAAACTTTTTTTTTTCTTTTAGATATTTTCTTTATTTACATGTAAATTTCTCCATTCCCAGTTTCCCCTCCAAAAAAACAAAGAAACAAACAAAAACAACAAAAACAACCCCCTGTTGCCTCCCATTTCCCCATGCCTGCCACCCCGCCCTCTCCCACTTTCTGGCCCTGGCATTCCCTGGGGAATGCCAGGGTCAGTAGATCTCTTAATGTAAACTTAGATTCAAGGGTCTAAAAACAGAATTCACCACTTTCTCCTCACTAAATATTCCTTTGTCTTAATTCTTTGTTGATAGAATCCTTGATGCTTCACTAGAATCTTTACTTCTTAACTTATCCACATCAAAATTTCTTATCAATAACCCCAGTTTCTCTCATGCCTTTTTACACAATTTCAGAACCACATTCACTGCTCTAAATTGATATCAACAAACACAAAGGATGACAAGGAAATCCTTACATGCTTTTCCCCCCTTGACTTACTTTCAAACTACCTCTAGCTATCACTCTATCCATTTGGGTTATTGAGTAGTATTAGCTGATAAAATTAAAAAAATCTGTTTAAAATTTAGTGTTAAAGATGGCTCACAATGCATTCTTCTCTTCTTTTCCAGACTTGTTTTGGTTCTCTTTAGAGTTTTTATATCTGTTAGGTAGTTTCTATTTTTAAAAAAATAACCTTGAAAATTTCCAGTTATATTTTTTGTTCACATTCAAGTGCACATACTAAGTCATCCAGGCCAACTCAAGTCTTCCTCCCTAAATTTACCACAACATGTACACTTTCCATAATACTTCATCATCAACATCCATCCTTCCTTGTAACCCCCGTGAGCAAATTCTTGGTCTACTGCTGAAGACTTAATACTTTGCCTCGAACTGTTTCCTTTTTTCTTTTAGTCTGATTACTTAACTCAAGATGTTCTCCAAAAGTATCCCATGCCATCTTGGGTACCTTATGCATCTGATGGTGAGAAAATGACAAAATAAAGCCCCTATTGTCTGGATTGTCTGTTATTTCCACTTTTATACAAAGTTAACCACATTCTTTATGAAGAATCTTTGTATGACACAGATCACTAAACTTTTACCTATTACAGGACAAAACAATTTATATCTTTTAGAATTCCACAAATATTTTTCAATAAGCCAATTTTATGTTTATTGGGAGTAATAGTAAATAAATAATTTAATGTGTTTCTATATAATCTGGGGTGGGTTGGGGAGATAATTTTAAATCTTAGTTTAAAATTACTTAAAGTTTAATTCTATAAAGAGAAAATTTCAGAGTGTTCTTGGTTTTATGTTTAAAGTATGATACTCAGAACGCAGTAGAAAAAAAAAAAGTAGAGCAGAGTGTACCATGATTCAAGGTGTAAAGGAAAGGAATTCCAAAGTCATTAATTTGGAAATAATGCAATAATCTTTATAAAATAAAATTCGGAAGAGTAATAAGACAGACTAATGGAAAGCACTTGTATAAATTAGGAATTAGAATAGTAGATGATACTTATTGAGAATAGAAGAGATGAAATATATTTGTTTAAACTAGAGCTACCTGCACTGGCAAAGGTCAATTGACTATTATTATTGTTATTCAACATGAAGTGGGATATATTTAAAAATGGAGGAAAGTGGAAGTGTATCTCTATGAGCATTTTTAAAGAAAATAACCTACGTCAGCTTCTTTTCATTTAGAAATTCTAATCTTTTGTTGGCTTTTCTTCCATAATGT
>NW_022196894.1:39398155-39401504 GCF_008632895.1 Mastomys coucha | reverse complement strand
TATTTGTAATAAAAATATGCCTGCTTTGCCTCACCTAGTGCAAAACTATCTGTCCTCAATAGCTTCCGGATCAAGGGGCCATGGTTTTTACAGTTTTCAAAAAACTAGCAGTTACTGCAAAGCAGACGAAAAAGTACAGCATCAGGTGGTAATGGCTGGCATGAACAAATCAGGAGCTTCAGCTTTCATAAGCCATTGTTTTCTCTTGAAGTGCGTAACTTAAATACACGAAAACTGAGAAAGGTACCAAATATTTTTTTAAGGAAATGAAGTCTGTCCAGCAAATGGCAGTGGATTCATTTCAATATCCACACTGGACAAAAAAGGAATTCAGAACAATCTCACACAGTATACAGGAATAAATCAAAAGTAGATCATAATCCTAAATGTAGAAACTAAAGCTTTAAAAAATGTTTGTGGAGGAGGGCGACCTCATAGGAAGACCAGCAGTTTCTACTAACCTGGACTTCTGAGATCTCGCAGACATTGAGCCAGGCAGCATACTCTAGTTGGTATGAGGCCCCCTATACACATACAGCAAGGAACTCTAGCCTCAGCAAGAGAAGACTCACCTTCAAGACACTTGAGGCCCCAGGAAGAGGGGAGACCTGTTGGGGTGGGGGTTGAGGTGGGGAGATCCTCTAAGAGACAGGGTAGGAGGAATGGGATAAAGAACTGTGAGATAGCAGACAAGGAGGGGGACAATGACTGGACTGTAAAAAAAGATTAAAGATAATTCATATATATTATATATATAGGACTGGACTGTAAAAAATGATTAAAAATAATTCATACACACACACATATATATGTATATGTACATACATATATACATATATATACCTGAAGTAAATATATACATATATATGAAGTAAATCTTGAAAGTAACTTTTATAAATCTTCCATGGCAGCAAAGTTTTTAAATACTTAAAGTTCAGTTTGTAAAGAGAGACTTGATATAGTAGATTTCACAACATTAAAAACATTGGGATAAGAATGTAAGTCAGTTGGTAGGGCATTTGCCTTTGAAGCATGAAGCCCTAGATCAATTGCCAGAACTGCACTGGATAAGCCTATAATATTAGCACATGAGAAATAGGGGCAGTAAACTCAATAGTTTAGGGTCATTCTTAGCTACATAGAGTTTAAGGATACCCTGGACATAAACTCTATCTCACCAGCAAATAAATAACTTTGAAAATTAAAAACATTTACACTTCAAAACAAGAAGAAGAAGTAAATTGCTTAGTTTGGGCACATTATTTTTTGTTTGTTTGTTTGTTTGTTTGTTTTCTCTTACTGGCCTTTTGTTTGTATATGATAGTTTTTGGTCTTCTGTGTGTTTTTCTATTTCATTTCCTATGATATTTCTACTTCCTTTATTGTTTGTTTGGTTTCGTTTTCTTTGCTTGCTTATTTTCTAAAGAGAGAAGGGGGGCATGAAGGTGCTTGGGAAAGTCAGGAGGATCTAGAAGGGATTGGAGGGGAGGCAATTGTGATATATAGGGTAAAAAAATTGTTATTTTTAAAGCAGAACAAAACCCCTATATAATAAGGCTTAAAAGTCTATATGAACCATATATTAGCTTTTCTCAACAATAGAAACCAACATCCTAATCAAAATAGGCAAAAATATGTGAGCAACATTAATCCAGCAAGATATACACATACATCCAATATGTATAGGAAACGATGGTGAACATTAAGAATTCTTTAAGCATAAACTAAAACCAAATGATACATATACTTCATAGCTCCAACAACATGTCAGGCAGCAATTGGTGTTGACAAAGGTGTGGAGAAATTGGAAGGGCTGTGCATTGCTATTTTAGAAAACAATATGGTTGTACATAAAGAAAAAAATAAAATTATGGTATCATTCACAAGTTTCAATGCATAATATCTACATAAAATGAATCTTTATATAAAAAATTGACCATAAATGCTCATGGCAACTTGGTTCATGAAACCTATAAATAGATAATGTCCCAATGTTCAAGAAGTGTTGAACATAATACAGAATATTTATAAAATGGAGTATTGTTCAGTCATAATAGAAACCAAACTGCTGATGTATGCTGGAGTATGGGTAGACCTGGAAAAGCATTATTCTAAATGGAAGAGGCTAGATGCTAAACACTCCATATTTTATGCTTCTATTTATTGTACAAAATGCTTAGAAAAACAAATACATAAAACAAAGATTTATGATAATTCAGGGTCTTGGCTGGAAATGAGGTTTGACTAAAAAGAGGCTTGAGGGACATCTGTGGAATGGTGGGAATGTCTAAAATTAAGATATACTTCCTAATATTCGTTAAAGTGAATATTTTTAGTGGATGAGTCTAATTGTATAAGCTATATCATAGCTGTGGAATAAAAGCGTAAATGGTAAGTAGCTCACATGTACAACTTTCAAGTTTCAATGTACTATTACCCCATGGGAAACTGGATACTTGTAGCTTTGCCACAATTTCCATCCTTTATCTTATTCATTCCAAGTTGTATCACTTACTGCAGGCTGTAACTGTTTATTTATGTATTGACATACTTTTATATTGTCTTTCTCCTTGGCTGGCATGTAAGCCTCCTGAGGGTAGTTACTTAATTTCTCTCATTGAACATTTTATTCCCACAACTACGCACACCGCAAAAATTTGTTTAACAGCCGTTTGTCAAATATGTGATTAAATGAGGGAAGGAAGGAAAGATAAGTGGCTGAAAGAAACAGATGAGTCATATTTGCTAAGAAAATTAGGTTCAGGTAGCAGAAGTAGAACACAACCTTCCATTTTGACAAACACGCAAAAGAGGAGCTATAAAAAGAGTGGTGTTTTCTCTTGATCAGGAAAGTGGGATTCCTTCCCCTGATCAGGCATCAGAGACTCTTATTCCCAGAGAGGGGAAGTTGCCAGAACCGAACACAGCCAACTTCCACCTCTCATTTTCTTTAACCATCACATTAACAAAGTTGTTTTCTCTAGGGTCTCGATCCAATTAAGAGCAAGGGCAGCAGAGGGGAGAACAGTGAGTGAGGCAGTGGGAAAGACGTTTGCACACATGCCTCTGGGGGATACAGAAAGCTTTATTGGCATTCCTGCCCCTCCTCCTCCCTGCTGCTCCCCCACCCCCTCTGAAACTCCTTTGCAGAAGGCATCAGGACAAAGAGACACCCAGCATTCAGCTCAGGAACAGAAAATAAATACACTGGGAATACTCCATGGGCCCTGGCTGAATACAAAGCAGTAATTCAGCAGACAAACTGCAGCCTCAATGAGAACAGAAAGACTGCACTGAACGGGGCACTGGGCAGAGGGGAAGCATAAAGGGGAGAAGGCGGGGGGGGGGG
>NW_022196894.1:39320491-39398122 GCF_008632895.1 Mastomys coucha | reverse complement strand
GGGGAGAATCTTCATAGCCTTACAATCCTTCCCTTCTGCCAGCTATCCCACAGTAAGTCCTTAAACACAGTAGTAGCTGAAGGACCAGGGAAGGGTGTGTGTGTTGCAGAATGAGAAGAACAGGAGGACAGCAAAATCTCACGTCAATCCTTACATCTTTTTAGAGAATTTAGGCAAATAGGAACTAAGTGGTGTAATATCAGGTGTAGCAATCCCAATCTTCCAGTACTCCAGGGGAGGAAGAAGGATGAAGTGTTCGAAGCCAGCCTCTACTACATCGAGAGATCTTGTCTCACTAAATTAAAAACAGAGACAAATGAAAGAACAAGGAATAGAAATCTATGATTAAAAAGGGAAAGGGGCATAGAGAGGAAAAAGTAGCAAATACTTTTTTGCTGGTTCAGAATGAATCAGGGAGTGTTTCCTTCATGCCTCATGCCCCTGTGACTACAATTGTTTTTGTTTAAAAGCCTGGGCTTTATTTCCAATGTATGTCGTAGGGATAATGGGCATGTCTCGTTTACTTCACCACCAGGGTCTGGTGAGGACTAATTAGGCAATGGATGTGACATCCTTTAGAACTGTAGAGTGCTAGATAAACAGAATGCTTTTTTGAAGTGGTTGTACATTGTTGGTGCTGAATAAACATTAAATCACACACTCAAGTTTTGAGGCTGAGGGAGCATGAGAGCTGTTTATAGTTCCTTGGGGGAAGCTTTACTTTTAATTCCAGCATTGCTAAGCTAGTGACAAAGCCCTACTAGTTTTCCATAGGTCTAGCTGCTTCCAATGGCAGCTCTTCATGGGCAAGAAAACAAACAAACAAAGAAAACAAAACCTCTCAAAACAACACCAACCAACAAACAAACGACCCTCCCCAAACAAAACAAAATAAAATAAAAATACCCAAACCCTAAAATAAACAAACCTAAATAAATGAGTAAATATAAATAAAAATAAATAAAATTAATACCTGAGAGAGCTCTCACTAAAGATAACCAAATGTTTTATAATCAATGAGATTCATAGGATAGAGCAGACTATACTGGACCCTAGATAAAAAGTACACTTCAGATAATTTCAGGGTGGAAACCACACAGAGCATTTCAATGTTTAATGTGGACAATCTTAGCACAGGACAAGACAGGAGATAGCATGGATTAAATATGTTCTTCACCCCATCACATCTATGGAACCTAGTACGTCAAATGCCATAGCATGAGTCTTGGAAAGCCTAGCTTTTCATCTTTTTGATTGATGGAGCTTTATATGCTGCAAGTAAGGCTGTAAGCCAAGTTAATACTCTATATATTTAGAAAACTTTAGGGAGTGAGCCATTTTATAATTTCATCTCTCTGGCTTGCAGATTTCTCCTTTTCTTCCTTTCAGATAGATTAAAAACTATAAATCACAGCTTTATTGATAGGACAGAAGGTGTCTCCATTATTGTTGAAAATGTCATCCCCAAGAGGCCAACTTCACTAATGAAAGGAAGAAAAGTAGTTTGCCAAACCAAATAAATCTCCTACTGTGTGGGGGGCTGGGCATTGAGACCTGGTAGTCACTCTAGATGTCTGAGTCAGAAGGTTCTGGCAAGTCATGAACCCTGGGAATGCAATTATCACTCTAAATCAGCATGAAAACTATTTCAAAAGAACAGTTTCCCTTTGATATTTTCATTGCCCCTACAGGTTTTTCCATCCCTTGCTCTCTGATGACAAGGAAGGAGAGTAATGCTATTATCATCCCTTATTTGGGGCATATATGATCCAAAGAAAAATCAAGACAGTGAAAATAGGGTTTCTCTGAATGGGGTCAGTAGTAGCTCTGAACCACAGAAATATCATCTATGTTCCCTGGAGTTTTATTTCTTCCTCTTCAAAATCCAGTCCATACCGTGTGCTTCCTGTGTCAATTACATCAATTCAAATATTGACCAAAAGGTTTCTCAAGCAAGGTGTTTCTGTATTCTAGGCTCCTTCTTGACCAGTCATGTAAGGCCTTTGAAATGTAGTTGAGGCAATAGCATCAAAACCCACTAGCTACCAGCAACATGTAGCCACTCAGGTGCTAGATGCTGCCTGGAAGTAGATAACTAAATGAAGAAGTAACCAGAGGAGGACATGATCTCCAAGGCCTGACACTATTATTGACGCTATGGTATGCTTACAGACAGGTGCCTAGCATGGCTGTTCTCCAGAGGCTCGATAAACAGTTGACTGAGACAGACACAGATACTACACCCAACCAATGGACTGAAGTCAGGGACCCCTGTGGAAAGGAAAGCCTGAAAGAAGCCGAGGACAAGGGTGACTCTATAGGAAGACCTGCAGACTCAAGTCTCACCTAACTGGAAGCCCTGAGATCTCTGACTCTGGGCTACCAACCAGGAAGCATACACCAGCTGGTCTGAGGCCCCCAACACATATACAGCAGAGGACTGCCTGGTCTGGACTCAGTGGGAGAAGACATGTGTAATCCTCCTGAGACTTGAGGTCTCAGGGAATTGGGAAACCTGGAGGGCTGGGTGAAAGAGGGGTGGTGACATCCTCTTGGAGACAGGGGAAGAGGAATGGGATGAGGAACTGTGGGAGGGGAGACCTGGAATGGGATAATGGCTGGACTGTAAAAAAAAAAGTTATTTAGAAAAAGAGAAGGAAAGAGAAAGAAAGAGAGAGAGAGAGAGAGAGAGAGAGAGAGAGAGAGAGGAGGAAAAAATTCTAAATCTAAGTGGCTAGACTCTTAGAGTCTTCTTTAACTGCCTATTGCCTACACTCAGCCCAGAGCCTAGTAAAAACTCGGGATCGAACACGTGGAAAGGCAGAGATGAGTAATGTTGTCATGCACTGATAAAGATTTGGAATGCAGTGATAACATTGGGAATAAAATAGCTCCATTACTTAGAGACAGCTCATTAAATTTACCAAGTATAAAGAAAAATACAAGGAAAATAATAGTAGTTATAAAACCATAAATTCACTGCAGTACCATCTGGTAAGCAAAACTGAAGTGTGGCTATATCCGCGGCTATCAGTGTCTTCTTTGTTCAGAGTACTGGCCTCATCACCTTCCAGTTCTTGGCTCTGCAGCAGCTCAGTGTTGTCCATAGCACAGGAGGGCTGCATTTGTTGCTGAGGGATTATGAGCCCAAGAAGCTATAGTACAAGGGCCATGATTATTATTACTAATCTGCACTGAAGTCAAGAAGTGTGCCAAAGAGCTTGCAAAACAAAGGTCTCCTGGGATGGTTCTAATAGCGCACAAACTGAAATTGGTTCCTTGTGTTGATTATGCCTTCCTCTCAGTGCTATGCCTGCCTTCCTAGGCATTCTCTGCTATCCCCATGTCTCACTGAACCTCTAAGACTCAGCTCCTTCATTTACGGTACCCATAGTAGCACATCAACCTATGCTGTTTTCTCAAGAGCTATCTGAGCCACAATTAGGAATCTACTACTTTTGTACCTAAATTTTGTGTTGTACACATTGTATGGAAATGTATACACTTTAATGTCTTTAAAAATATAAATTGGTAAATTAAAAAATTAAAGATATATAGACAAAACTCTGAAATGACCCATGCAAGAAAAAAAAATCCACTAACACTTAAGTTTAAAATTAGCAATGTTGGTTAAAACCCAATCACAATAACCTACAGGTTCTAGGGACACAACAAGTGTGCATGCTAACTCTTTTTCTGGATAATCTTATCTAAACATAAATGTTCAGTATTAGGAAAGCATTTGATGTTTTCATGTAGTTCAGAGATTTTACTTAACCCCAAATTCTGAGTTACACTTTAGTGGATTGCTCAACCTTAATATTCAGTGGCCCCTTACACTCAATTAATCCAATTAAATTCATCTTACTTTCTGAATATACTTTCATGTCATAGATCTATCTGTAAGTATTCCTATCTTCCCCATGGGTGGATTTTTCTTTCTGATTTATCATTTATATAGAACATTCTCTTCTTCTTTGAAAGAAGGCATCATTCCCTAGTCTAAAAAGGTCTGCAATCTTTGGACTCTCAAGATCTTGACCCTCTCCTTCTGCTTTGGATGGATTTCTTGGATTGCTTTGAACTCATTATGCATCAGGAGGATAACCTTGAACTTCTGATCCTCCTCTCTCTGTCCAAGACTTTATACACACTGGACATGCATAACACCAAATGAGTTATAGCTTATAGTTAAACTTTCTGAGGTTTTCCAAAACTGTCACCTGAATTCCACTTTATATACTTTAAAGTCTCCTGGTTCCACAAAGTCTTGCATAGATGCCTCTTTGTTCGTAAATACTGCAAATGATGAGGCAGTCAGTTGAGAATCCGTCAGATCAATAGGAAGGGACTAATTTCCTACTCTGATAGTTACTGTTTATGAATTTTAGCAGTTGCACTTTTAAATAAACCAACTCCAAGTGTCAAGACCTTATAACTGAAAAAAAAATTCAAATTTGAATAAAAAGAGTGCAAATCACAAACTGTTTATGTTCTTTTTATTATAACAGAGACTGTGCAGCAGTAATGTGTGTTTGATATATGTTATGTCTACATATAGCATCTAGGATGCATAAGGAACTTCTGCAATAATCCCAGAGCTACATCAGCCCATGGCTGAGGAACTGCAAATTTGCTGCTACAGCATTAAGTTGGCCTTATTTAAAACTCTCCTAGATAATGCTTATATACCCTATCGTTATTTTTTTTTAACAAGTCCCAGTTTCATTTTTATGCTTACAATTTTGTCATTTGGGGGCACTTGATACTTCACACACAGGTGACCCATTTGTGAATGGGGGTAGTTGTGCTTTCCTGAAATCTTCATATCAGATCTTACCCTAATTTGCTTCTTTCAAAGTCTCTACCTTTTAATTTTAAACCTCTCACTTTTGTTTGAACTTTCTGAGGTTTTCCAAAACTGTCACCTGAATTCCACTTTATATGCTTTAAAGTCTCCTGGTTCCACAAAGTCTTGCATAGATGCCTCTTTGTTCGTAAATACTGCAAATGATGAGGCAGTCAGTTGAGAATCTGTCAGATCAATAGGAAGGGACTGGCTTCCTACTCTGATAGTTACTGTTTATGAATTTTAGCAGTTGCACTTTTAAATAAACTAAAGTGGCTTTGCAGAAGAACATAAAATAAAAGAACATGCATATAAAATAAGAAAGCAAAAATGATGGTTTTGGTGAAGGCCTTGGGTTCACCAGTAGGTGGTTACCCAATTTATGTAGATCTACTTATACATATTGTTCATGTGTTGATCTCATATTTAGTGGCAGAGGATATTTAATTTGTAAGAAGGGAAAATCAGAAATTCACATTAATTTGCTTTACTATTCCTAGAAAGGGAACTTGATATGAAGTCAGAACTGACAAAGCAAAGCGCTGCTCAGCCTAGGACCAGCATATATCACAAGAGATCGGCCCAGACCTCTGCCTGGATCCCCAAAGCCTCAGAGAGGAAAGAACTGAAAGAAACATGACTTAAGATGTGGCTTTATGTTGTGTTCTGTGAGGAATAACAGTCTGAAATCCACATTGATCAGAAGGTTGATACAGAATAGAAATCTGATAGTGAACATAAGTCTGTTAGAAGATGAATACAGCCATGATTTACCTGATTAATCTTGTCTATTTTTCTGAAACAGTCTGGATATAAACTTTGAGATCGAATGTGTCTCAATATTGTTCTATGAAGAAAGAGGAGAGGTCTAAATAGGATTTCAGTGTTAATGAAAGGTCAGTATCTTTTGATAGGTTTCCAAATACTGCAGAAGGGAGAAAATAATAAGACCAAAGTTATAATTATAATTTATTATAATTATAATACCACCAAAATTTAAGATTAAGTGCATACAAAGCAAACTGAGTGGAAAAACATGGTAGAATTATAAAATTCATATGCCAGTGAGGTCCTGGAAAATTGCCCATTTCAACTGTTTACTGTATGAAAGGTTTCTGTTGTTTTGAATTCCTATTGGTGATCATCTGGCCTCTGCTTTCAATATACAAATGACAAAAATTTATTTCAGTTAAGGGAAATCCTTTTATTTGACATAAAAGAAACTTAGACTTAACAAAGATACTTAAGACATGCATGACTATAATTATAGATCTACCAACTCATTCCTATAGTATCCTTGACAGTAAGGAAAGAAATCACTGGATCACTTATAATTTCTAAAATAAGAAGCAGAAGCCAAGAATGACTAAGTGATTGTCCCATATATACAAAGCCAATAGCTGACTGAGTAGTGCTTGGAGCTGAGTCTGCTGGCTGAGAAACCCTCTAATTCCCATTACACCATTTGACTGTTCATCTTTGAAGTTATTTACCAAATGTGCTTATTCAACTAAACTGTGTTCTATTTAATCAAAGTACTACAAATGCTTTTCCTTCTTACATCTATGTTTTACTTTCCACATGAAACACAATAATATCACATACATATAGTGCCCTTCGTCCATACAAAGCCACAGCTTGCTTTCTGCAGAATTCATCTACATCTATGTAACACTCTGTGAACTCACACCTTGCGGCTTCTTCTCTTTGTGTCATACACATCTCAAAAGTGTCCTTATGCTGCAATCCAAATACTGAACATGGCCAAAGACAACCTTAAAGAATGTTCTAGCACCAACAGTGCTTCTCTGTTCAACATTACAAAGGACTTACCTCATTCTGAACCCTAACTTATTCTTGACTCTATAAGAAGAGTTTTGCCAAAGTCTAGATCCTTAAGGAGAATGGCCCTGCCATGATCCACCAGCTTGGAGTACTATTTGTTCATTCTTAAGTAAACCTATTTTTTATGGTGCAGCATGTCCCTAGAGCAAGACTTCTGGAAGTCATTGCTTACTTGTCAAATAGTCTAAATTTACATCCTAACATCCTAGTACTAACATGTTGGGTGGTTTTTTTTTTTTTTTTTTTTTTTTTTTTGGTTCATTTACCACTTAACATATTTCTCTTCTATTTATAAAAAGGATAATATTAGAGGACTATCCTAAATATTCTGAAACTATTTTTGTTTTCTACAAGTTGTTGATATCAATAATTTCTGCAATTAAGCATTCTTAAATTTTTTTAGTGTTTTGGGTGTACTGCAGACCGAACTGATGGTTTAACCCTCTTACAGAGTTCTAGTGATTTCAATTGCCTTGGGCATGAGTGGTAAGTGGAAATGAAAGCATTTTGATTTTTTATATGTTAAAATATAGTAATGTAATTAAAATTATTCTTGACTTTCAGTGGGCAGTCTCTCCCCATCAGCAAGTATATTTATTAACAGACCACTAGGTCACTATATCAACTCTGAATGAAAAAGAGAAACATGAATTTAGTACGAACTTGAGATTCAAGTACAAAGAAGTAAAGCTATTCAAAACAAAACACAATTACTTGTTCGTCAGGTAAGCAACATTAGCCTCTGTCACGTGAGAGCATATGAAAAAACCCTCCGAGATCCGATTTTAGTCTTTGGAAAACATACAATAGCTTGGATTGGATAGAAATAAGAAATTTTACTTGTCTCCTAAAATAGGCCTAGTACCTTGTATAATAAGTATGTAAAACAAAGCATTAATCAAAACAAATTAAGACACAGTATATGATGCTTATATACTATTCATATCCTTGATAGCCTAAAATGTTTTGTTTTCTTCAGTAAAATTCTTCACTACTGATACATGAATTTAATTAGATACCTATTAAAATGTGCTGTGACCCAAGTTCATTTCTTTGGTATGGAAATTTTATGCTTTTGCATTTATATATAATTATAAATATTTGTAGACATAAATTAAAAATAAAATTAGTATCTCGGTTCAAAAACATCTATACAATATAGATTATGCATATTCATGACATAAATTGTTTATACCTCATAATAAATTCTGTAAAAATTTATAGTCTTATTTTTAGAAGAACTAGATTTTGAGTTCTGTTTTACTTTTATGCAAGAACTAAGGCATATATAATTTTACATTTCCTATATGAAGGCATTTATAAGATGACAGTTTTTATAATTTGAGCAAACCATACTTCTGCTTATAGAGGCATTCATTTCTCTCTCTAATGAACTAAGCTACTTTCAACCATATTTTTTTTGTTCATTGGGTCAAGCTCATTCTTCGAAGCCAATAAGAATCATACTCCCTTTGATGCTTTAGTAAAGGAAACTAGTAATACTCCTCTAGTTATATAGTTAATGGCTTTCTCACAGCCAAACCTTACATTCTTCTGTTGTTTATTTAATGTACTAGTACATGTCAAACTGTCCATTGTGGTTGTTATAACTATTTCTTTATATTATCCACCAAAGAAAGAACCAAGGTCAGGCAGAGCATCAAGAAGACTCCCCTCATCTGCTAAAGTATGCTAATACAACTGTATCAGAGTATACTTTTGGTGACTAAAATCTTCAGTTATCTCATGACAAATACCAGTCACAAAATGGCATGATTTGCAGCTCATGTTTCATCAATGAATAGACTGATATGCTAGAGTGAGGTTGAAATAAATGGCACACTGAAAGAAGAAGTCAGAATATCAAGTATTTTTCCTAATCAGTGTCTTCACAGGTAGATGCTTCCTATGTTTGGCTTTACTTAGTGCTTGGCTGCATTGCTGTCAAACTTATCTTCTGTGCCCTATAGGGAATTGTGGGACGAGGACGGCATGGCTAAAGCACAACCTATAGAACAGGTATAATTAACTGAAGACAATACATTGAGAATTAATATGGAAATGTATGATTATATATTATGGAGGAGTAAATAATAATATGGCATTGTATAAAATGCCAAGTCACGTTTTTCCTGAGTTATAAACTTTTCCCTTCTTCACCATAGAGAAACATTCAGGAGGGAATTTTGGAGTAATAGAAAATTCACTGTACACTTAGTTTTCTATTTCTCCCTGAATGAGCTGTAAAATACAAAACGAAGATTGGCATCTGAATTTGTAACTTTAGAAATGGGAGTGATATTTATCTTTTCTTATTATCCAAGAAAAATAAGCAAGTAAGCAAGCAAACAAACAAAGTAGAAGGGATGGAGGGCCTGTTGCATACTATCCTGGAACCTTGGTTTTACTTGAAGTCCTGATCTAGAACCTACGTGTCCCCAGCCACCACCAGAGGGAGAAATCTCAGCATTCCACTTTGGGAGCACACAGTGAGTCCTTGTCACATAAAGCTGCTTATCTATCCAAACAAAAATAATTCAGTGCACACGCTGCTGAAACTTCTGGATCTGCAAAAATTATGTACTTTTGTTTTCTCATTTTTTTGAGAATCCATGCTTAGAAAGTAGTTTTTATCAGAAATGTTGAAAGCACTTCTACCTACTGATTCACCTCCACTAGCAATCAGAGATTAATTGATATGTGGTTTTTACTATGCCTTCTGCAGCTGCAGACCCATAATTAATCTAATAGTGTCTGGCTTTCTACCACAATATCTTCCTTCAGTCCTGCTTTTGCCTAATTTGTTTCTTTTCTTTTCTTTTCTTTTTTTCTTATAAATCGAGTTCTGGTCTGCTTGATATATAGTGGTATCATCTTTCTCTATTCAACTTACTAGGCAAATATTTATTTGAGCTCTTACAGATCCTAAGCTAAATTCTGAGATTAAATGGTAAAGTAGATTAGATGTTTGTCCTTGGGGCAAGGAAGAAATAAACAGAATGTTTTCTCAGAGTACACTAAATGCTAAGCACAAGGTATGAAGAGAAACTATCAGTGAAAATAAATAGGACACTTAGCCCACCTAGAAAATCAGGGAGGATTTTCTGAACAAGCCAGCACTATAACTGAACTCTGGGCCTGGAGGGAGGTACAGGGAGGGGTGATCTAGTAACGGGGGAGTAAGAGTAGAAGGCAAAGGGAAAGGCTTCAACCAGAGAGGCTTATAAATTTGTCTAGAAAGCAACGATGCCATGAACAGAGCCAGGGAGGCTCTGAATTGGTGTAGCCAATGAGGAAGCTGGCCATGCAAAGTTATTCAAGCTATTAATCTATGGTTGAAAGGACCTGTGCAGAATCTGATGGTGTTTGAAAGCAAATATTGGAAAACATCAGGCATGAGATATCAGAAAGGGTACTCAGGTTCATGGTAATGTCAATACTGTGAAGTCTGAAAGTCCTAAGTAGCAAGATATAAACTGGTAAGCTTAACCAAATAGTTAAGAAGCAAGGCCATTTCAAAACTTTGTCCTCATTCCCCAAGCCCCCTTCAGAGAGTTGGACAAGGCTTTAGAATCTTCACCTTACAAATAAAAAGGGCAGTCCAGTGTTCTGAAGTTCCCTTTCAACCATCCAATATTACTAAAGATTGTATAGAATGTCTGGTCTATGGCATGGATCCCCAGGTTTACCAACTTGAGAAGGTTACTTGTCTTGCTAATAGTCCTGGTTTCCAAGTAGCTCACCTTTGAGGGCTCTGTCTATTCACTTGTGCTCCAAAAAGTCTGTTCCTTCCTGAAGCCTTTTCATGAGTAAGTCTTCATAGGACATAGCTAGCAGTTTTCCCTATGACCATGGAATGTCCTCTCCTATTATTTACCTTATTGTAATTTGCCCTTCTCTTGGCTACCTGTTGACTCTCCCTGATATTACTTTGAGGTTTGGAAGCGAACTTCCGGAGATTTTACTGTGCATTCCCCAGCAAAAAAACAGTCAGAGGGCATATTTCATAGGAAGAATCTATATCCAGTACCTCCTAGTCTACTAACCATCCCAGTCATTGTGAGCCTAAAGTAAATTATACATAACATATACATATATGAAATGATATTAATTATATTATAGGCAATACTAAGTTTTGAAAGTAATATTTATATACCTCCAATATTCTAACTAACAAATCAACAAAGGATTCTAACATGTATAGCAACCTCTGAGGCTCAGTGATAATTAAATAAAAGACAAGACCTAGACCCAGACCACATATTCCTGAACCTATCCTAAATTGAGTCCCCCTGAGAGAGAAAGTACTGAATGTAACCAGGCATAAGGTCATAGGCAACAATAAATAAGTAGTAAGAACAACCTTGGATAAAGTCTCAAAGCCAAAGAAGTTAGAACAAGAAAAAGAAGGACTGGAGTCATGAAGGGAAAAGGCTTTCAAATGAGCCCAGGAGATCTTGGTATAGGTCTTGCCACACACAAGAATGACTCTAAGACTAGAAATCTGAGGCTTACAGTGGGAAGAAAGAAAACAACATTGTCTTAGAGAAATGGTGAGCAAGTTCGACATGGGGCATTTTATGGGGGAAATCTTCCTTGCTTATCCCTAGTTGAATGGTCTTCCACACACAAATGTAAAATATATTTGCAAAGTTGAGATAAAGAAAGAGGAGGGTGGAGAATAAAAATGAAAGGAGGAACAGAAGAAAAAAGAGAAAAATTCACAGAGGAAAAAACAGAAAATAGGGGGGCCATTTTGAGCACAATTTGGGATATGAAGAATGAAGAGATGATACAGCATGAGCTGCAGTGAAAACCAAGCAGTTTGTCATCATATTGTATGAGAATGAACCAACAGGATTTTTAGACTCAGGTAGTCATTTATGCTTTTGAGCTACCAACTAAATTTCTCCTCAGCTGCAGTCCTTTAAAACGACAGTGGACCTGCCTAATCTCTAAGGCCTTTGCTATTTTAGATTTCTGTGCATCTCCTCTTCCAGCAGTAATTAACAAAGCCTAGAATAAAGGGTTTTATTTTGCGAAGGTTAATCACTCATTAACTTGAGATCTTATTTTGATTGCAGGTGACTATAAAATGTATTCATTCACCGTGCACTCCAAGGAAGTGATAGAATGATATTCTAAGATTCTTGTGACTTTCAAGAACTTAATAAAAAGATCTGAGGGCAAATGAGCAGCGTGGATCATAAAAATAAGTATAAAAGGCATTTTATTAAAGTTTCTAATTTTCTATGAGTTACTTTCTGTTTTACACATGACAATGATCTTTAAAGGCTTGTGGTTCATACCATCTTATAGGTTGATAAAACACTTTGATACTTGTTATTTTATTTGAGTATTTAGAATAGCTTGTCGTGTGCCAAGTATCCACATCTAATAGAAGAGAATATTTCTGGATGGTGGAGCTGAATCTCCTGGTTTCTTATTGAGCCACCTGAATTTAGCACCCACTTCATAAAAACACAGAAAGTTTTTAGTTATGGCGTAAAGACTTATCTCCAAATTTAAAGTAAGACTGATCTGCATGTAAAAGCAAGGTGAATTCTACGAACAAGTACAGTATAGTCGTTTATGCGAGCCATATGAACAAGTACAGTATAGTCGTTTATGCGAGCCATATGTTTGTGTGCATAGAAACATGAATACCAAGCATTAAGGCTGTTTGAATAGATTCTAACTAAAAAAGATTTTCTTGTCTAGCTGTTCTACTTCAACTTCCTTAGAGACAGCATTAAAAACAACACTAAAACACTGGCAAAAAAAAAAAAAAAGCAATCACTCTTAAATCCTTCTTAGCTAAATCATAAGGTGAGCGTAGAATGATAGTTATAAGAATTTGAGGTTTGACACAATTTCAATAGATATTATATAATTTGGGGCTATAATAAAGTTACCCAATTTTTTATTATATTGTAGTGATGAAATTATATAGTCAGGAGATGCAACCATGGCAATCTCCTTCACCCAAATGGATTTGAATCTTTTTGTCTGATGCCATATATCTTGAGCCACACAAGACTTTAATATTTTACTGCATGACTATTAAGTATTGCTTTGAATATGGTTTGGAAAAGTGATTTTTTTTCTACCTGCTAATCTGGTGTCTCTCCATTCTGTGTACAAAAATGAACCATTAACTTCAGGAAGCCACAAGTGAAGCCTAGATGCTTCCTCAAATCAATACAGTAAAAATTTCATGAGTGTCAGGAATCTCCAGCTTCAGTGTTTTCCAAATGCTTGTCAGGGGAAATGTACAGCTGTGAGGACTCAGGGAGTTCCAACTTCAAAACACTTAGGAATTTCTTGGGGATCTTGTCTAAAAATGAAGATTCTGAGAGTCAATTTGGGGTTGATTTAGATTTTGTTTGTAACAAGTGATTGATATTTCTGGTGCCCATCTGTGGACCCCATTGATCTGAAAATACTGCAGTGCTCCTCAAACTGCATCCCAGGTCTGGTTTAAAGTCACCTAAGCACAGGTAAAAATGTAAATTGTCAGATTACACTACAGGCCAACTGAATCAGACATCCTGTAGGCAGCACCTCCATGTGAAGTTCTTATCTGTTCAAGTCAGTGGTTCTCAACCTTCCTAACACTGCTGCCCTTTAATACAGATCTTTATTTTGTGGTGATCCCAACCATAAAATTATTTTTGTGGCTACTTCTTAAGTGTATTTTGGCTACTGTTAAAAATGATAGTAAAAATGGCCATCTTGACAAAGGCAAACTACAGATTTAATGCAATCCCCATCAAAGTTCCAACTCAATTCTTCTCAGACTTAGAAAGAGCAATTTGCAAATTCATCTGGAATAACACAAAAACCAAGGATAGGAAAAACTACTCTCAACAATAAAAGAACCTCTGGTGGAATCACCATCCCTGACCTTAAGCTGTACTACAGAGCAATTGTGATAAAAACTTCATGGTATTGGTACAGTGACAGGCAGGTAGATCAATGGAACAGAATTGAAGACCCAGAAATGGACCCACACACCTATAGTCATTTGATCTTTGATAAAGGAGCTAAAACCATCCAGTGGAAAAAAGACAGCATTTTTCAACAAATGGTGCTGGTTCCACTGGCGGTTAGCATGTAGAAGAATGCAAATTGATCCATTCCTTTCTCCTTGTACAAAGCTCAACTCCAAGTGGGTCAATGACCTCCACATCAAACCAGATACACTGAAACTAATAGAAAAGAAAGTGGGGAAGAGCCTCAAGCACATAGGCACAGGGAAAAACTTCCTGAACAGAACGCCAGTAGCTTCTGCTCTAAGATCAAGAATTGACAAATGGGACCTCATAAAGTCGCAAAACTTCTGTAAGGCAAAAGACACTGTCAATAGGACAAAATGGCAACCAACAAATTGGGAAAAGATCTTTACCAATTCTATATCTGATAGAGGGCTAACATCTAATGTATACTAAGAACTCAAGAAGTTAGACTCCAGAGAACCAAATGGGGTACAGAGCTAAACAAAGAATTCTCAACTGACGAATACCAAATGGCTGAGAAGCACCTAAAGAAATGTTTAACATTCTTAGTCATCAGGGAAATGCAAATCAAAACAACCCTGAGATTCCACCTCACACCAGCCAGAATGCTAGGATAAAAAACTCAGGTGACAGCAGATGCTGGAGAGCTTGTGGAGAAAGAGGAACACTCGTTCATTGCTGGTGGGATTGCAAGCAGGTACAACCACTCTGGAAATCAGTTTGGTGGTTCCTCCAGAAATTGGACATAGTTCTACCAGAGGACCCAGCTATACCACTCCTGGGCATATACCCAGAAGATACTCCAACATGTAATAAGGACACATGCTCCACCATGTTCATAGCAGCCTTATTTATAATAGCCAGACACTGGAAACAACACAGATGTCCCTCAACAGAGGAATGGATACAGAAAATGTGGTACATCTACAAAATAGAGTACTGCTCAGCTATTAAAAATGTTGAATTTATGAAATTCTTAGGGAAATGGATGGATCTGGAGAATATCATCCTGAGTGAGGTAACCCAATCACAAAAGAACACACATGGTATACAATCTCTAAGTGGTTATTAGCCCAGAAGTTCAGAATATATGAAGTAAAATCCACAAACCACAAGAAACTCAAGAAGAAGGAAGACCAAAACGTGGACACTTCATTCCTTCTTAAAAGGGGGAAAAATACCCATGAAGGAGACTAACTATGAAACAGAGACTGAAGGAAGGACAATCCAGCCTGATATAGCTGTCTCCCGAGAGGCTCTGACAGTACCTGACTAATACAGAAGTAGAGGCTCACAGCCATTCATTGAACTGAGTACAGGGTCCCTGAATGAAGGAGATAGAGAAAGGACTGAAGGAGCTGAAGGGTTTGCAGCCCCTTAGGACGAACAAAATATGAACTAACTAGTACCCTTAGAGCTCCCAGGGACTCAACCACCAACCAAGGAGTACACATGGTGGGACTGATGGCTCTGGCAGCATGTGTATAGTAGAGGATAGTGAAGTTGCTCATCAATGGGAGGAGAGGCCCTTGGGTCCTGTGAAGGTTCTGTGCCCCAGTGTAGGGGAATGCCAGGGCCAGTAAGCAGGAGAGGGTGGGGTGGTGAGCAGGGGGAAGGGTGGACAGGGGAGGGAACAGGGGTTTGTTCTTGTTGTTGTTTTTTGTTTTTGGAGAAGAAACTGGGAAATATGATATAAAGGAATAAGAAATAAAAAAAATAAAGAAAATAAAGAAAATATCTAATAAAAACAAGAACAAGAACAACAAATCATAGTATAAATCCTTGTGTTTTCAAATGGTCTTAGGGAACCCTGTGAAAGGTCCTTTGATCCTCAAAGAGGTTGTGTGACCCAAAGATTGAGAACCACTGGCTCATGTGCTCAAGTTCAAGAAACAGGGTCCTTATATAATTGTTTCCTAAAGAAAAAACATCTGGCTGTTTATGGTTGGAACACGAGTGGGTCTTTATTCTTGTATAGCACTTTACAGTTCAACAAACTTTTCTTCTTTACCTATTGTGGGCTTCTTAAAATAATCCTGTACAGTAACTAAAATAGATAGTTTCGGTATTTTCAAATTTGAAACTGCAGCTCAAAATAATTCAGGGATTTGCACAAAGTCATAGCCTACAAGGAGAGATCCAAATTTAGAACATAGATCTTTTGAGTCTTGGGAACTCAGAGGCAATGCATATAGAGAACAGGGCCATCCATTGAAACCGCCAAGCAATAGCTTGGAGAAATGGTATCTCTAGGGCTCAGGTGATGGCGGATGATGCCTAGAACATTGGGGCCACTTCCTATCAGGTAAGTCACAGCTGTTTGTACTTGAAGCTAGCTGTTATGCAGGATCAGCTTTGGAAAACACAAATGCTGAACTCTCAACAATTTCTTAGGGCATGAATCACCACAGTTGTCCAATTCATTTGAAGTCAACATTACATAAATCAGAAAACTGCCTTCCTTTTAGATCATATGTGCATTCATATATATACTCACTTGCTCAACATTTACAGAAATGCAAAAGTTCAGATTGTCACTGACTCATGAGGTTTGTCTGTTTTGTTTCTTGGGCCATAAACCACAACAAACAGCATAATTCATGGGTGCATAAACTTTCTTTAGTAAAATGTATGTAAAATGCTTCAATCCTACATGATATACAGCATGCTGAACTCCACTCTTTACAACATATATTTAATGAAGGGTTTTATGGGCAATGGATGATCCTTAAAGGATTAGTGATAGCCAATAAAATTTGATTACCTTTAGTGACTTAGCTACAGAGAAAGGAACTCATAATTGTCACAGACTCTCATTGTAGGCTGACAAAGTTTGTTTTCAAATAGTGAATTATAAGTAGTAAAAAAAAAAAATCACATATGGTGCCAGGAGTTTGTTTGAGTGTTGACACTTTCTTAGTGAATGTAGGCGTTCCAGATGCCTTATAGAAGAAGAGTCATGTTTTCTCTTGAAATTTGAGCAAGATTTATTATATTTTATTGTCAAATAATTCCATATTTTTTGTTGCTTCTTTCCTCTCTCTTAGTATAGAAATAAACAGGGAAGTAAATACATTTGGGAAACAAAACTTCAGTAACCTCCACATTACGATGTGGTGTCTCTCTAAATTCCAAATATATATTGGATATATTTTCATCTGAATGGGGAAAATATTGCCATCTTTGAAATACTGTAATAGCCTAAAAACATCAAGGACAGATGGAATTATAAATATCTAGTTTGATATCTCAATTTTTGATTGATTACAATCACATTGCTGGGTCCACTTTTCATTTTACCACATATGCTCACGTTATATCTCCATAATGTTTATGAATATGAATATTTACAAAGAAATTTTGGTGAGTAGGTACACAATAATAAAAATGTTTTATGCATCTGCTATAGTTGTTTGAGATCTAGTACCCTATCAATATCTTTTCAGATATATGCTGTTAATAATAAGGAGGTAGTCAGTGTGGGCATTAAAATGTCATTATTGGCAAGTATGTTATATAATACCACCTATTTTCAGTGGTCTATGGTTTGTTTATAAAGAGACGCAAATGTGTTTCCATTAATCAAGATTAAACAACATGGATGTCTGTGTTAAGGTTATAGAGTTAGTAAGACCAGGACTTGAACTTCTAACAATTGATGGATCCCCTTATTAAAGTAGTGAAGTAGAAATGATCTGTTAAAAACAAAGAAACAAACATACAACAACAACAAAACTTGAGTCTGCACCATGAGTAAAGTCCCAGAGATAAGTATGTGCCACATGCCTTCCTTTGCATAACAGGCTAAATACATGTTCAGATTCATTCTATCTAGAAAGGAACTTCAGGCCCTGCATTGCTGTTGACCTCCAGATCTGTGGATCCCACTTTGAGTCCTTGACTTTGGAATGGAAGTGTTGTTCTGGTCTTCATCAGGTAGGTCCTTCTATGAGTTTTATAAAGATTCAAAGTCTTCTCTAGGAAACAGCCAGGTTAGGCATAGATGGCTCAGGCTAGCTCTCTCATGTATGGTTATAATTATACAGTTTTCTTTTTTTTTTTACAAAAGAATAAAAATTATAGAATATGAAAGCAAGGTCTTCACTTCCTGATTGCAATGCATGATTGGACTAAAGATTATATTACATAAAAGCAGCGATCAATTCCAAAATTCCTACAGAAACTCTTGTTTTATGGAAGCAAGAAGGTAACTATTTTGAAGACTTGTCAGCTAAGTCCCTGTCGTTGAAGCATCAGAACTACAAGCCTCTCTTGTCCCCCATTGCCATTTCCAACTATTCAGGGCCACACACTGGCTAAGAGAGGATTTTTCTCTCCCTGCCATTTCACTTTTTCTATGCCAAGCATCTACTGTGGCTGCCAACGAATCTAGTTCTCCTTCCTCTCCTCCCCTGGAAGCTCAGACTCCCAGCAAAATGTCACAAACAAAGTGGAAGTATGCCTTTCCCAGGCTAGACTTGCAAACGGAGAGTAACAGCACTATTCTTCACCAGGAAGCTGACCCACAAAGCAGACTCGATCCAGTTAAAGAGATTGAGAAGAAGGTCAGCTAAGGAAACAAAGGTAACTTGCTCTATGGTTCCTTCTGATAGAGCTCCACCAACCTCAAAAATAAAGCCTTGTCTCCGTCAGAGAAAATAAAAAGGAGGGCATGCTAGGTGAGGTCTGGAGAAGCGAAGGACTCCCATAGAAGACTTATTTGCATGCTGTTTGTCTTCCCTTTCCCTGGGAGTAACTGGTGCTGGATTTGTTCCCTTTTCTTAGACTCCATTTCTACATTGTAATATCTGATAAAACAAAAAACCAAAAAAAACCAAAATCCTAATTTCTTTGAGCAATCATCAAGCAAACACATATCCATATCATACAGATATTTATGTAATGAGAATGCCTCTTCTAGATGTAGACAGATGTAGACACCTATGTGTTCCCTATAAGGAAGTTCCAGAATCCATTTATTCTGCTCATTAACACGTCCATCTTTCTCTGAATATACCTTAGGATGCTGTGTTTCTCATTTACAAAGATATCATGAACTTTTCAAAAATTTAAATCAAAAGTTTTATACATTCAAAGTAGACACATTTCTCACCTTTAATCTTGCAATCTTGGAAAAAAGTCACTTCTAGTGCAAGCATAAACGTAGAGCTTTGTTGCTAGTAAAGGGTTAAGGATGTTAGGGGATACGAATGTCAGCAGCTGAGACGGCATGCTTGTGTGTTTGCAAAAATATTTTCTGAATTATGTCCAAATCCCTATGCAAACAGATAAATTACTCTATAAATCGTATTACCCTGTGCGGATAAATCACACATGCAGGTTCACAAAGCTGGAGAGCTACAAGGGGAAGTCCTCTCTGGTTAGGAGGGTATTTGGCATTCCTAATCACTCAAAGCTCAGGAAATGAAGAAAGGAGTACTCACACACTGTCATGTGCTCACTCTCTTGCTGTCTGGAACAACACATGCACATACAACATACACATATAAAACATGCCATATCACACCACCTACAAGTTCATCTCTAACAAGGCTCGAGATCCCAAAGCAGGACATTCTGTGACAGCCAACCAAATTTATTTCTGAGAAAAGAAAAGAAAAGTTTGCTGCTGTAGGCAGCTCTGCCACTGAACTGCTCCCTGATGCCCCCGGGTTTATGCACTATCAGCTCCTTGCACACAGATTAGAGGTTGATTTTCTATGGCATACTGTTTTTTAGTGCCCCAGCCAGCAATATTACCTAGATAGACAGACCAGCACTGGGTCATTATATTTGGAAGAAATGGGATTTTAAAAGATCTCCAAGGAAAATACTTTTTTCTTTCTTCCTCTTTTTCTATTATTATTTGCCAGAGAGTCAAGTAAAGCTGGGGAGGGAAAAGGTAGAAGGGAAATACAGGAAAGAAGCTTTGAGCTTTAAGGAAATAAAGTAATGACTAGGTATCATCCGAGTCTCTCTACCTTAGAAGGGTCAAACTCTCAAGGACTTGGGATGCTTTTCCAAATTTCCATCCCAAATCATATTGCAGAGCTTGGCAGAGCTGCATAGGCGTACGACTTTGAACTCAATGATCAATTTGTAGTATCTAATGTAATGTCAGGTTAATGCCTTCTCCACCTCTGTTTAAGTTTTCCGTTCTTAAAGGCCTGCCATTAGGCTGGATCCTTTTCTTCCGTTCTCCTCATTCTTGTGGTGATTTCTGTCCACATTCCAAAAAAGCCTCAGTAATCATCCAAAGTTGTAAGATTGATTTATTGCCTACGATGTCAATTCAGAGATCTTTACAAAAAGTCTTCTATTAGAACTACTGCTAGGGCAGACTGAGCCTTGCTGAGCAACACACACACACACACACACACACACACACACACACACACACACACACGGAGAATGCAGCCTTGTGTACTACGCTTTGAAAGCCATAACTCAACAACTCTTGTACCTGAATCGAGGAACCTCAACAAAACTCTAAGTGCCAAACGTGAGCAATTACCACAGCATGAAAACAGCCCGATGCCACTAATGCCATCGATAAAGTTCGGCTTTCTTGACTAGAGAAAACAACGTTCAAAGAACGGAACAACATTCTAAAAGCACCCTTGTCTCTTCACAGGGACCAGACTCCCTGGAATTTTGTTCCCGGCTAAATCTTCAAGTCGATACAAGGGACACACACACACACACACACACACACACACACACACCTACAAGCCCACAAACCCAGGGCAGTTGGAGTTCAGTATTACACACACACACACACACACACACACACACACACACACACACACACTCACACACACACACATACAGAGAGAGCAGAAAAGTTGCTCGTAAGCCCTACCTGAGGATGGCCGTGTCCCCCTGTCTTACGGTGATGTTGTCCGTGCCTCGGTTAAAATCCACGCTGCGAACGGGCAGTCCTGTGGGAAGAAGGCAGAGCAGTCTCAGTAGGACCAGCGGCAACTGTTTCCGATCGGGCTGAACTCTCCCGACCATGGTGGCCTCGGCGAGTTGGTCCGCGGTGGACTCGCGTGTGCGCGCTGCTGGCCACGGAGAGGGGCTCTAGCGCGCGGGGCTCGCAGCCACTGCCAAGGCTGCTCGGGCGGGTCCAGCGCGCACTCCCTTCCACTTTGCCTCGCTCTTTCCCTCGCTCAGTCTGTTTCCCCTCTGAGATTTAACAAAGCCCTCATCAAATCCAAGCAGGAGTAGGGGAGAAAGTGGAGGAACAAATTTTCCGAAGGAAGAGTGCAAATATAAAATGCTTTAATGATGAGGAGGCGACTGTCAATGGTAGGGGTGCTTCCTTAGACTCTGTGTATCTGGCTGCTTCTCTGCCAGCGTCTGGGCTGAGCTCCTTCCCTCTGTAACCCACTTTCCCAGGCAGCAGGAGAGCCTGCCAGGGAGAGTAAAGAAACAGCCTCTCGCAGCAGCAGCAGCAGCAGCAACAGCAGCAGCAACAGCAGCAGCGGCAGCAACCCAGGAGCTCTCTCCCCCTCCTCTTTCCTGTTTCTCCCTCCAGTCCCTGTTCTCTCTCTACTCAGCACCTCCCCCCTACCCTGCTGGTTTTCAACAGCCCTCCACGTCATCCCCTCCTCCCATCCCTCAGCGTGGCCCCTTGCTTTGCACAACTGCCCCCTTCACCAGCAGCCAGCCTCAATGAAAGCCTGATGCGCCTTAGGGTTGTCAGGACAACAGCTCCATCTGAGGCCTGGCTGATTTCCTTAAGAAGAGGGGATGGGGCTCAGAGGTGCTGTTAAGACAGGGAAGAGAAGGTGAACTTAAGCTGTAAATGGACAGGAGAAAGGGTCCAGGAAAGAAGAGGGAAGGCATGGCAAGAAAGAAATGCAAACCTTGACAAATGGAGCTACAAACACATGGATAGGAAGGCATACTGCAGAATGGACCAGAGAGATGAGAAAGGATCAAGAAACTGGCCAGGCTGAGCCTCAAACTCAAAGCCAAGGTTGATTTTAGAGTCCTGCAAATGGCTTTCCACACTCCCATGGTATTCGCCTTTTCTCCTCTCCTGAAGTATTTAAAAGGCTTATTTTCTCTCCCCTCTTCTTTCCCTCCCCCTCTTGAAACCCCTTATGAAAGATGGATTGGAGACAATGCTGGTATTGAGTGGTCTGGGGTGTGAATGCTTGTCTTGTCTCTTTCCCAAGTGCCAGCCTCAGCAGCTGATCCTTGATCCTCAAATCAACCTCGCTCTCCAGGAAAGAGGCAGACACCTGAGTGATGGGATTTGGGATTATCTTCACATGGTACATTGCAGCTAGCTCTATGGCTTCTAATGCCACTTGCTTCTCAAAAATGTTCCTACATGAGGAAGTAGATCTGAACGTTTATCATTTACAAGGAGATCTAAGACTATAGACAGCACTCTACTGAAAGCAGATACCAAACAGGTGTAAGGAGTTAGCATTTGTTACTCCTACACAGCTACTCAACCTAGTGGTGTGGTCTATAAGGGGTGAATACCATAGTCACTCAAATGAGAGTTTCAGTGCCAGACAGCTTCCTCATCGCTGAGGCTGGAGATGTGGTCAACTGAAGGCTTCTCAGTCTCTTCTGTCCTGAATATATCTCCTCTCTCCCTCTCCCTCTCCCTCTCCCTCTCCTCTCTCCCTCTCCCTCTCTCTCTCCCTCTCCCTCTCCCCCTCCTCTCTCTCTCTCCCTCTCCCTCTCCCTCTCCCTCTCCCTTTCCCTCCCCCCCCCTCTCTCTCTCTCTTTCTCTCTCTCTTGGTACAAGAAACAGTGTTATAAAGTCTTCGAGACAAATTATAGTCAGCTTTATTCAGTTGACATTACAATACTCACTTCTACAAATAAGAGGCAGGTTCCAGGTTGTATGGAAAGGAGGTGGGAAACAAACCACTCTCAGACCCCAAGAATAATCAACCACTCTTAGTTTCCTTTTGGCTTCTTGGCACCAGCAGAGCTTTGGAATTTCACCTGTTTCCTCTGTGATAACAAGGAAATTTGACAAAGGCAACAGTACCTTGTATCTTAGTTAAGGTGATAATACATCCAGGCCAAACACAACATGGTGAAGAAAGGCTTTGCTAGCTTACACTTCTACATCACAGTCTACTATCAAAGAAGCCAAGACAAGAACTCAAGGCAAGAATCTGGATGCAGGATAAAAAAAAAAAGCTCCTTGTGGCTTGATCAGCCTGTTTTCTTAAACAATCCAAGACGATCTTGCCCAGGTGTTTCTGCTACCAGTAGTCTGGAACCTCCCACCCCCAATGAGTAAAACAAAAAATGCCCCACGGACTTGTCTACAGGACACTTACATAGCCATTTTCTCAGTTAAGAATCTTTCTTCCCCTGCATAACTAAGATTATGTGAAGCTGAGGAAGCCAACCAGGACACACAGTTAACTACAGACATTTGCAACCAAAAATCTTAGTAAGAGATATACATTATGAACCCCAACCTTCTTCTTCTTCTTCTTCTTCTTCTTCTTCTTCTTCTTCTTCTTCTTCTTCTTCTTCTTCTTCTTCTTCTTCTTCTCCTTCTCCTTCTCCTCCTTCTCCTTCTCCTTCTCCTTCTCTTTCCCCTTCTTCCCCTTCCCCTTCTTCTTCCCCTTCCCCTTCTTCCCCTTCCCCTTCTTCTTTCCCTTCCCCTTCCCCTTCTTCTCCTTCCCCTTCCCCCTCCTTCTCCTTCTCCTTCTCCTTCTCCTCCTTCTCCTTCTCCTTCTCCTTCTCCTTCTCCTTCTCCTTCTCCTTCTCCTTCTCCTTCTCCTTCTCCTTCTCCTTCTCCTTCTCCTTCTTCTTCTTCTTCTTCTTCTTCTTCTTCTTCTTCTTCTTTCTTCTTCTTCTTTTTGGCAGCATTTTATCAGTTTAAAGGTAGATGACTTCCTACAGATTATATGAGAAAATAAAGACATTTTGTCTTTGAAGACAATACTTTAAAGTATTGGAATCTGAATTGTCCCAATTCCCCAATTCAAGGTTTATAAACTCAATTACTTTTATTTTCACGGTGAGTTCATTTCATATAAATCAAGATGTCTTCTGTCAGTGGTGATGAGCAGTCATAGAAGCCAAGAATGAGCCACAGCTGGCTCGGGACATGGCTGTTGAAATTTTGAGCTCATTTTATCAATGAAGAAATGGCTATATAAAGTGGTTAGTTGAATCATAAGTTCTGTAATTGTCAATGTGAATGGAACAAATGAGTTTAGCATGCTAAAGGGGATGGTGTCAAGACTATGAGGGGAAGAGCATCTTGTCTTCACATACATTGCCAAAAGGCTTGACCATCCTTGCCAAGGATCTTTCTGCTTTTAGAAATGGACGATTTGCTTACACAATGACTTAGATATAGAATATGTTTTCTTGTTGTACGGTGGTCCTCTAATATCAGAAGGAAAAAGATAAAGAGATGGTGAACAGAGACCTTATAGGATGCCTTAATTCCATTGACCATGCCATGAAAGTGGTATTGTTTACTGGGGACCCAGTGTATTCCTAAATGCCATGGCAAGAATGACTAGACTTATAAAGGATAAATTCAATGGCACAGTGGACAGGATTTGGTGTGAAGAAAGGGAAACAGAGTTTTTGTCTATTTATCTATGTTTTTCAAAGAAAAGGATGACACAATAGCTGTATATTTTTTTTATGAAAGAGGTCAACACATGATGTAAACTAATTTCTGTACCAACAAGTTCTTGCTACTAGCATGAGTGACCTGCTAGGAGGTATATAGAGCAAACATGATGTTTGAAACCCAACGCACAAAATATTCACAGAGGTAGGATCAGGAATGCAGTATTTGTAGTTAGTCAATCATATTTTGGATTAGTCTCCGTAGTCATAATAAGGAGAAGATATATTACATAGTCGAGATTAGAATCACAAGCAAAATGAAAGAATTAAGCAAATTAAGACAAAAATCACAAGTACATATTTGCATAGAAAAAAATCCAAAGAGCAATTACGAGGTTTATTTCTTTTAATCTTTATTAAGCTTAGTCTTGTTCTTGGGGAAATTTTGGTTTAACTTAATTGACTTGCTGTGAGCACATAAGGTAAAAGACAATCTTTAAGGGAAGATCACAGTTTTGAGGATCTTTCGTGTAGAATGTTCACCCATGAAGCTTATTAGGTAAGTCGATGATTCAATGGAATTTACATTTAGAGAGAACTTCAGAAACTTCTTTCTTCCAACACTTGGCCCACAAGGGGGTTTATGATTGTTAAATATAAGAATGGAGGAACGGCTGATTTTCCTATCCCACCTATAGTGTAAATATCAGCATTCATAGAATAACAAATCCATCAATTTCTCCTGACCTGGCACAGTGTAGCCTCTCAGACCATCTCCTTTTTTCACTCTCATTGAGCTCTGGTTTTCACTCTCTTATAGCCCTCTACCTTCTGATACATAAATAGAATATAAAACTGGATCCTGTATTTCACCCTTATGGCAATGCTCCAAACTACCTTACTATTAACTCCTCTGCTACTTTCCTTCCTTAGAAATGTTGAGATAGAAACACATAGGTGACTTTCAGAAAGGTATATAGGCTATTTTTCCAGAATCCCTCTATACACGCTTGTGAGCAGCTTGGCACAAATGAACATACTTGGGTTATTTGTGAGGCAAGCACGGCTGTTAGCCATGTGAAACAGCCATCATCACCCAAGTAAGATGATCTTAACTACTACTTTAAAATAACATACTGCCTTTCCAAAAGAGGCTCTAGGAGGTTCTGGCACTCTCCAGAGACAAATGCTGCAAGAAAAACAAAAACTGGCTCACATCTGAGTACCCTAAGAAGCATGAAGCATTTATTCCTCTGTTTAGCTTTGTAAGGTAACAGGCTCACATGAAGTCCAAATGCAGCCTGAAATGTACAACTAATTATTTGGCTACATTGCTTGCATTTTATGCTAAACCTGCCTATAACATTATTAATGAACCATTCTAAATTTCCACAGTTGTAAGGTCTTAATCATAATAATATCACCTCTGCACTCTACTTTCATAAGTAGAATTAGCATTTCCATATGAGATAGAAATATAGAATTGTTGAAACTTCTCAGGATCCCTGCCATCATATCCGCATTGATTTCATTATAAGCTAGCAGTGTTCAGGTACTTTGGCTTATGCTCATGAGTGAGGCATTATTTTGTGACTTGTCATTGGAATTTGGTATCTTTAAATTTAACTTTATTCATATGAGCCTTCCTGTGTCAAAAAAAAAAAAACAAAAAACAAAAAAACAAAAAAAAACTATCCTGCATGAAGTTCGTTAATGCCCAGTTTTTGCTCACAGTCCCCCAGTGATGGAAAACCCCTGACTCAAAATTCTGCAACTCGAAAAGCAGTCTAAGGTTTGCTTTTAGTGCCTGCCATGGTTCATTGTTATCAAATCAGTCCTTGGCCTCTAACAATGTGGGTTTTGCTCACTTGTTCTATTTTTATAGGCATCAGTGCTTGGATGTGTCCCAGTTTCACAAGGTCTTGGAAATTGTTCAGCTCCTTGTATCCCCACATTTCACTTCTGCTCTTGGTTACTCATCAGCACACCTGCACTCGCTGTTACTGGCACACTGGTGCCCCGGAACACTTAACACATCTTTTTTATTTCAAAGAATTATATACGCTGGCCTTGGGCTCACCTTTATTCCTAGATTTTAAGCTCTGCCACTATGAGCACCAACCACAAGGAGGTAACAGTGTCCAAGTAATATGGGATCTGAATTGCTTCTGCTCTATCGGGATACCTTTCATATAATGGGAAGGACGTTGGAGCATCTGTGAAGACGAAGGGAACAACACCTCCAGAACAACAGATGTTAGTACAGGAACTCAGGAAATTCTATCCTACATCGGAGACTGCTGTAGTGACTGAGTTCCCACACTCAGAAAAGAGGTCAAGGAGGAATAAGGAAGAGTAGAAGCAGAGTATTCCAATATGGTGCATAAGCTTATGACTCATTTAGTCATTCAATATATATTCATTGATATGGTAGTGATTTGGGGGAACCAAGGGTCTGATCTCATAGAATTTGCATCCTAGACCCCAAAATAGATATCAAGCAGATAAATATATTTACATTGTTTGCAAAGTGAAACTAAGGGGAAAAAGTCAGAGTGGCAGAGTGTAAATGTGCTAGAGATATAGTGAGGGAAACATTCATAAACAAAATTAGCTTGAAGAGAAATCCTAAGGTCTGAGAAAGTGGACATGAGAATATCAACAAGGTCTCTTCAAGTTTAAAAAGTGGCATGGTAAAGGCACCAAAACAATAATATGTACATGATATACCTTCAGTAGAGAGAACGGCAAAACCCCTATGGAGCAGTTTGTACATAGGTTGCAGTGTAGAGTAGGAAAGAAATGTATGAAATAAAAAATTAAGGAGCTATCATAATGAGACCATACCAAGATTAGGAAGTTACATTTTATTCTAGAGATGTAAACGGATAAAGGTTTGCAACAAATAATCTAAATAATTCAGTAGACATTTTACAAAGAGTGTTAAGAATCCAACATGGACAATGCATTGTCTAAAAACTACATTAAAATGAAAAACCAAACAGAACGATGTCTTAGTTCCTCAGTGCAGACTAGCATAGACTTTGGAACGACACTGAGATAAAGGGAAGATGAAATTGACCAGACTGTTCATATGAACTAACTATTACCCTCAGTGCTCCCAGGGACTAAACCATCAACCAAAGAATACACATAGTGGGACTAATGGCTCCAGCAGCATATGTATATCAGAGGATGGCTTAATAGGTCATCGATGGGAGGAGAGGCCCTTGGTCCTGTCAAGGTTCTATGCCCCAGTGTAGGGGAATGCCAGGGCCAGGAAGCAAGAGAGGGTGGGGTGGTGAGCAGGGGGAGGGGAAAGGAACAGGCTTTATTTTATTTTATTTTTTCTTTTTTTTTTCGAAGGGGAAATCGGGAAAGTAGTCATATGATGTGAAAATGAAGAAAATATCTAATTAAAAAAAAGTAATTGACTGGACTGGCTCTGGATGGGATCTCCCTCCCCAAAAGTCTATATTCTGCCATTAAGTCATCTCTGCTTTTCTCAGGTGAGCCTTTCTCCTCGCTTTACTGGTTTAACCCTGGTACACACCTGTGCAAACTTACCACTCATCATGGGATTGCTGACAGAAAGCCAAGTAGACTGCCATTAATAATCAGCTATACAGAACAACAACAACCACAATAACCACAACAACAACAAAGAGTTCCGGTTATTGCTTGTCAAGTGTAAATGCAGCGTGCCCTTAATTATGGTTCTTATATGGTAATGGAATATCAGTATAATAAAAAAGATTTTGTTAAAATTTTGTTAAAGAATAATGAATGCATAACATGATGGACAGACGTCACACAAGAGCTAAACTTTACTAAACATTTTTTGCATATCTATATTTTCCAGGAGATAGCTAACCTGTTCAATTTGAATGGAACACCTTGCTAAATATCTTGAGGCTATAAGTCATGTAAACAACGCTAATACGTTTTTTCCAGAGCTTACTGACCATATTGAGCCCCAGGGCAAGTCTAGTGCTGGGTCATTATATCATCCAAAGTGTCCCAGAAGCATGCATGCTTCAAAGTACCTTCCTTTCCTCTTCGGCTTATCATTTACATTCTTGGCCCTCTCCAGTTTCAGTAATGAATGTAGAAGCATTGCTTAGATGAGAGAAAAGGAGCTCACAAGACCGATCTCATCAATCAGTTGCTATACATGAGAACATTCATAAATATTATTAATAAATATGTGAAAGCATCACGTAGCAGTTCCTGTGCTGAGGTCTGAGACTTCACTCATATACAAAACTGACAGTCTGCCCTAGTGTGCTTCTCACAGAGGAATTACATTAAAAGCCCTTCCTTGAGAGAGACAAACATGATTTAGAGTACAGTTTTAGAGTAGGACTTTCAGACATGCTCTCCAACAGAGAAGGGCCAAAATTAGCCAGTACATATATCCAGCCATCTCCTTGGTTCTGAGTAGGACTGATATATAATAAAACACAGATACAAAAAAAAAACCGAGAACTCACAGCCAATATATTACATCTGGGTGAGTACTCCTGTAGTAGAGAAAGAGAGGCTAGTAGGCTAGTGAACAGGGACTGCCTTATGAAAGAGCAGAATCAAAATGTAATAACTCAAAGAAGATAAACCAGAAGGGTTTTTTTTTGGGGGGGGGTAATGATAATTTAAGTATCCCTAGAATATATGCAAGAGGAAAGGAGAGGGCACTAATGCCCTATGCAAACGTAGCCATGTGAAACAGCCTGAAATGGAGGATGGAAATCCAAGATCTGACTGAAGTTTGAGGATCTGTCTAAGGACAAGTTATGAGCAAACTGAAGAAAGAGTCGCATTTCATTGCCTGGTTAGTTTCTGGAAAAGCTAGGAGACCTACAAATCATCAGAGTGGTAGAAAGTTCAATGAGGAAGCTAGTTAGAAGCCTGAGTTGAGGTTGTTGAAGTCATAATAAGAAAGATAAGCATTATCAACTATGTACACATTTTTCTTTCCAAAAATATTGTATAAAAAAAAATGAAGGTCTTGGCTCAAACTTCCATCAACAAAGAAGACAAGTTGTAGAAAAGTGTGTAGAGGGAAAGATCGGAAAAAGGTAAAGTGGAAAATCATTATTTTAAAGTGAGGGTCATTGAAATGCTTGACAGGAATGGTAATGAGTTTGACCTTCATTTTGTAGGCAGGAGGGAATCATTAAAAACTTTGAGCAAGAGAATGACATAATCAGATCTGTGTTTTAGGAAGATAACTAACTGGCTTCAGAGTGGGACATATACCAGGACAAGTTAAAGTTGGGAAGTTACTGTTCTAAAGTCTCTGAAAGAGAGTTGACAAAAAAAAAAAAAGCAGGACTTGACAAAAGCAGGCTACAGCACAGTGACAATGGAAAAAAGGAAGCAAAAGTCTGCAGAAGAATGTCACCTAAAACTGATGGGAACTGTCACTTGGGTGTGGGAGGAGAAGAAATAGAAAAAGCAAAGGATTTCTCTGCTTTCTATCTTCATTCTTATAGTTTTGGCTAATAAAAATGGGAAATTTGAATTTAACAAAAAGCTAAACTTAGGAGAAATTTGGAAATTCTACTTTTAGATCTCTGGGCTTGGTCCTAAATTGGTACCCAAATAGCCTGTACTCCCAGATGGGCATGCTTGAGAAATTGTCATAGAAATATGATACTCTTCCCAGAGGGGCTATGTTTGAGATACAGTGAACTGAGCCCAGAAAGTCCAACTCTTTCGCCATAATTTTTGTTTTCTTCTCCCTATCCTATGTTTATGTAACTTCAACATGTTTATATAGCATGCAAGCAACATAAATTGTTTGCTGATAATGAATTGCATTCTGACTTTTACAAATATGTGTCCTCATAGCAATTAATTGATTTCACTTTCAAGAAGAAAAATAATCTGAACTTGTCTCCCTCTGCTGGTTATATGCTGAGGTATCATGGTGCTTATTTAACTAGAAAAATAGAAAGAAATAGAAATACCCAATAATAAGATGATAATTTCCTTTTTATAATTACAGGGCTTTGCAGTTCACAATGTGCAGAGATACACATAATTTCACGTGTTGTCTTCACTGCAGTTCCATGAGACAAACAGTGTGAGCATTTTTACCCCACTTGTCAGGAAATCACTCTAAGACTCCAAGCCGGTAAGCTCACATATGAAATCAGAGGAAAATCAGGAGGCATATGTAATTAGAAAAAAAAATTGTTACAGTGTTAAAGCTAGGGGCGATCTGGAGGAATCTTTCTATTAACTCCTTCACAATTTTACAGTGGAAACAGAACTGAGATGCCTACTTCACTGCCTCACCATTTTATAGCTGAGATGGAGAGTTGATATAATGCTTCAGAAACAGTGAGACTAGCATTCATAGAACTTGACATCTAGACACAATTCTTTCTATTATACCATGCTTCCTGTCTAATAATTCCAGGATACTAATATTTTGCCCACCTGCCTTGTAGCACGTCCTTTAATGACCTGGGTCCTCTTACAACTAGCAATCAAGAAGATGCCCTGTAGACATGCTCACAGGCCAATGTGGTGGACGTAATTCTGGCACTGAGGTCCCCTCCTTTTGGGTGTGTCAAGTTAACAACTGAACCTAACTATGAAAAACTTATAAACAAGTAAGCAAACAAAGACAGGAACGAAACAGGGGCTAAGGGATCAATAGGTCAAACATAAAAAGCAAGACTTAATCACTGTTTACAAACAAAAGGGATCTATCCAGCTTGGGACTCTGAAACTTCAGGAAAAAGTGCAAGTTTGAGACATGTTGAGGTATCAGATAATGTGTGAGCAGAACATTTGGCATGGAATCCCTCACCACATCGCTGCCTGGCACTGTTTACTTTTTTTCTCTACACACCATCTACAGGCAGTCTGTAACAATTAGTAATCAGGAAAATGTTAGTAGAATTCTCACAGGCAAATGTGGTGGAGATAATTCCTCAACTGAGGCTCCCTATTTTCAGATGTGTGAAGATATGGCTCAGCACCATACTCTCCCACATTGTCCCATTCATAATGAATATGCCCATTCTTTCATGGATGGAAACAAAAACTGATAAAAATAAATTATACTTGTGTGTGGGTGGATTTACAATACTTGTATGTAGATTTACAATTCTAACTTCTGTAGGACTACAGATATTATACAAAAAGTTAAAGTCAATGCATTTCTGATTTCTAAAGAACATTTTTAAATGTAAGTATACCATAGTAAATCTCTATTTTTTCTGATACAAAATATAGCTCCTTGATCAAAAATTGCAAAGGTACTTTAATATCCAAATTTTAAGTATGAAATTGGCTTGCATAATCTTAACTTCTTAATTCATAATATCTATTTGCATAAGGAAGGGGTCATTAAATACTTAGAATGTTAAATCCATACATAGAATATATTTAAAAGTTCTATCAAAGATTTCTTTGATAAAAGGTTGTTTTCATCTAGTCTATGGCAGTTTTGGGCACTAAAGTCAGAAAGTAGCAGAAAAGGTCTTTATATTTTCTGGGAAATAGAAAAGTGGTGGGACAGAAGCCAGGGAATAGAGGAGCCCAGAGAGTGCAATGTGCTATTAACTCCACACAAGTCTACCCAGTGCTGCCTTCACATAAGGAAAGCCACCTAACTCTCTATTTAGAGGGAAGGTTTTCTGAAAGATACAGCACCTTCGTAAAGAAATCTTCCTAAAGAATTCATCTCAGAAAGAAGGAGTAAGGAATGGAGTGTTGAAGGGGATGGATATTGACAGCTGGACAAGAGTGTTGGAGGAAAATTCAACAATGTTGCCACAGGAATAATGCCTTCCATTGGGCAGAACACCATAGAACAAATCTGGAGGGTAGAAAAAAAAATGCCCTGATCAAAGATGAGGACTCAGGCTGGTGATTGATAGGATATTCATTTAGATAAAGTGTGTAGATATGGATTAAGGGCCATAAGGAAGAGAAAAGAAAATCTGAATTTAAGGTCTTAATAAAAATGAAGTCTTTGTTTTCTAAGACATGGTTGCTAGTGATTTTGGTATGATAGCTGTACAAAACAGGATTGGATCAGAAACTTTTTCAGTAACTCAAACAAGAACAACTGAAGCACCATTTCATGGCAGCAAGGTGGAGAAAGGTCACTGCAAGATCAGGATTATAAAGGAGAGACAAAATTATTAAGTAGTTATATGACACGGATAACTGAAAGATATCTATGGAGTGTTTCTAAGAATCCTTCTATCCTCCACGTCAAACTGTGTCTGTTTCAGTCAGTCTGCCTGTCTACCTGTCTCCCTGTCTGCCCATCTGTCTATGTGTGTCTGTCCATCTGTCTGTCCATCTGCCTGTCTGTCTGTGTTGTGTCTGGGTCTCTCTATGTGTGAGTCTGCGTGTGTTTCACTCTGTGTCTGTGTGTCTGTCTGTCTGCCAGTGTATGTCTGTATCTGTGTATGTCTTTCTGTCTGTCTGCTTGTCTGTGCTCTGTCTTTGTGTGTGTCTGTGTGCATATGTGTGTGTATGTGTGTGTGTATGTATGTGCATGAGTCTGTGTGTGTATGTTTGTCTGTATCGGTGCTGTTTCTCTGTCTGTGTCCATGTCTGTCTGTTTGTCTGTCTATCTGACAGTCTGCCTGTGTCAGTGTGTTTGTGTGTGTGTGTGTCTGTCTGTCTGTGTTTGTATCTGTGTGTCTGTGTGTGTGCCTGTGTCTTTGTCTGTGTCTGGGGAAATTAAAAGAAGGAGTGAGGATGCTGTGAACTGTACTTTGAGCAGGACTTGGCCTGTTAGAGCAAAGAAACCAGGAATAAGGAAGTGAGCAGTGTCTGGACTGCAGCAGGGCCTCCCCTCTTTAGCACAAAGTGCTTTTACATTCATTTGTCTTCACTTGACACTTTATAGCACCCCAGAGAGCTCTTTGGAAGAAAGATGTTATAAATGTCAGTATTAAGATAATAAACATAAAAACAATAATAGATTCTCAAGACCTTTAAATAGAAGGAAGATGCTGCCTGTATTCGTCACTAAGTGGTTTGGATCAATACCAAAGTATGATCAGAACCCTGAGTAAGGAAGGCCTAGGGCACCCCCTGAGTGTGCAGTGAGGTGAGAAACAGCCTGAGGGCAACAGTCTTTGCTATAGCAACTGCAGCTCCCCTGCCTGTTTCAGTCGCTATAGGGCTCTAGCACATGCTTACTACACAGACAGAGGGACTTCCTATTCCAGTGCGTTCGAATGCAAGATTTTGCTCTAGTAGGACTGTCATTGCCAAATAATACATCACAGTATTTGTTTAAATATGTTAATATTTTTTTCTGGTAGCCAATGCAAATGGAATTTATCCTTTAAAATGTCCTTCCTTTCTTTTGTAATACAATTAATTCAATTTTCAAATACAGTATGGCTTACTGATATTAGCTAAGCTACATACAAATTAAAAAAGTACCTCTGATAACTAGCATGAGTTTAGCATTTTAAGAGATAATTTAAAATAAAATATATATGTGATTATGTATGTATGTGCATGTTCACATTTGTTTGTGGTCATAGGTGTGTGTGTGTGTGTGTGTGTGTGTGTGTGTGTGTGTGTGTGTGTGTACAAGCACCTGTTTGTACCTGCAGAGTCTTGAAGAAGGCAGTGGATCATCTCAGCTTGATTTTGGCATTTGCAGTATGCATGGCTTATTGTGAGGGCACAAGGATCCAAGATCTAGTCCTTATGATTTTGTGACAAACAATCTAAGTCACTGAGCTATCTGTCCAACACTGAGCAAGTGAGACACCCGAGATCCAAAATCTAAAAGTCTCAGATCTAATCTTGGAGAGATATGTGTGGCAGAAAGGACGTGTCTGGAGCAAACTTTAGTGTCACACAGGGTTTCAGTGCTCATTTTCATATTTGACAAATGAGGGTACGACAGCTATCTACATATGATCAAAAGACTCACTGTACCCTGACTGTATTTGCAGATGCTCCATCCTCTCTGTAACCTGGAATTTGGTGCTGTGTGCTATGCTGATTCTTTATCATAACTTCCTTCTTTAGGCAGAGCCAGATGGATAGAGTATTATAATGCTCGATTTGTCACTGTCTCGCTCTCTGCAGTGCCTATTCTTATCTGATACTTAGAGGGAAAAGTGCCCTTAATTTTTATGGAGAAATGTCAAATTTATATCCAAAAGATCTCTGGGTTTCCAAACAGCAAAGAAATTTAGAGTAAAGGCATATTCAACATGCAACTATTTTTTTCTCTTGAAAGTAAATTTAAAATGTTTCCTACATATAAAGTAAAAAAAAAAAAATGGGATAGGTTAGACAATTTCTCATCAACTATTCTTGTATCCTCCATATCAGGAGTTTTAAACCAAACAAGTATAATTCTCGATCTTTCTCATTGCTTAGAACTAAAGCCATCACAGAATCCAGACATTTTATTTTATAACTAGAATATTTGAAAGCCTGTGACTTTAAAGGTCTCACTCAGGGTCATATAAGAGAAAGTAATAGAGCCAAGATGAGAAAGCATTTCTCTTCATTTCAATTCAGTACTTTGATTGAACTTTGCTGACAATCAAGCAAATATGTGACTTTCCTTTCTCTCTCCCAACCCCTCTCTCCCTCCCTCCCCCTGACTCTGTATGTGTGTGTGTGTGTGTGTGTGTGTGTGTGTGTGTGTATGTGTGTGTTTGCTTACTTTGTTTCCAGGGTAGGATGACTGCAACCTTCTTTACTTCCTTTTCATTCTCTACCTCCCAGTTTTCTTGCTGCATCAAATGCTAGACTGAAAACTCCACCCGGCCTCTGGCCTCCGACTCATGCAAGTGCTCTTGCTCTAACCTCATGCAAAGCAGGATTTGAATCATATTGGAAATATAATTGTCTAACCCATCAGAGTTCTTAACAGATATGGTGGGTAGCTTCATTAAACATTATAAAATATTTTAGAATCCTTAGGAGTAAGAGCTAGGGCCTGTGTCCTTTGAAAGCACAGGGACTGGCAAAGTACCTCCCAAGGACCCTACACATCTAATGGAATGTTTTCCTTTCCTTTTGTTTTGTTTTGTTTTAATAGTAGTTCAATATAACAGGACCCTACACATCCAATGGAATGTTTTCTTTTTGTTTTGTTTTGTTTTGTTTTAATAGTAGTTCAATGTAACGGAGTGAAGTCTAAAACAGAAGCTTCTTTTCTAAAGTTATTGGTTTCACTAAGAATTGAACCTCTGTTAGGGATATCATGTTTTACTTTACTGAATTGTCATTGAATGTTTAGACAGGTAAGGAATCTCATAACTTCAGTGAGGTGCTAGGGATCTGGTAAGTGTTGTCTTCAAAGGCATCCCTCCTAACTAAATTGGCACTGTCAGAATTTCATCCTTTCAACCTGACATTACCCGCTGGAACCCTGTACCTCCTTGTGTGAAACCCCCAGTCTGCATCACTGACTGCTATCCTGTTAAGGTCATTATCAAACACAGTCCTGAACTTCAGGACTCAGTTTAAACAGGTGATGGATGCTTCAGTTAATGATAGGTTCAGTAGCCTGAAGATTTGCTACTGGGGAATTTTTGTCTCATCATATATATTCTTACAGGATTAAAAATACAGTATTTAGAAAAATCGACAATTTCAGAATGTAGGATTGAGACCTCTACCGATGACGCTAAGTAGGGCCAGCCATCTGGTTCAACTGTTTCTCCAGTGACCAACAGTGGAGAACCAGTTAAGCTAAGCTGTATGTTCAGAGCTCTCTAGGCGAAGATAAGTGGCCTCGAGTAGTGGGCATATGAAGGGTTAGCATGCGGTTGGCTCTGTTTCAGCACATGCTTCCCTGGCTGCATTCTCTGCTCAGGTTTCACCTTGTTTTCTTCCATCTTCCTTAAACTTTCAATTTATAATTTATCTAGTTTCCATTGCTAAACATTTCCTTCTTTACAGCTTTTCCTCTAAAAAGTAAATAGATGACCATTCCTTATTCCACTCTCTCTGCAACGCTATACCACACATTATACAATAAAATGAATAGTTTTAATCTCACTCATATTTAATGAGTATATATTTAAAATATTTTCTGTTTTTCTTTGTTGTTCTTAAATTTCTACTTAATTTTGATTTGTTCATCAGTAGGAGTACTTGAAGGTGAAAACTGTAAACTAACCCTATATACTATTTATTTATTTTGGTAGCTTCTTTTTTATTCTTTGAGAGATTTATACATACAATTATCAGGATCTTATCTATGCTCACATCCATGTTCATCCCTCCTATCCTACTCCTGCCAGACAAACACATGCCCTCCTACCTTCCTGTCCTTCCTTTCTGTCATTTTTGTAATCCACTGTGTCCACCTGTGTGTGCTGCCTGCTGGGATGTTGAATGGCCTTGATGGCTTGATCTTGTGCAGGCCTTGCACGAGTATCCATCCACGGCTGCTGGGAAGCCCTGAGTTGAATGAGCATGTGATTTCCAGTCCTACTGCTCTTCTCTCCAAGCTCCTGCCCTTATTTTCTTTGACAGCCCCCACCCCCACCTGCTGTGGTATTCTCTGAGCCTTGGGTTTGGGTGAGACTTGATACAGCTTTCACCTTTAGGAGTGAGAACAATTTCTTATTATCAACTCTTTCATCAGTTATTTATTACTGTATTAGCAGAAGGTAACTGCAAAAAGAATCTTCTCTAGAAAAGGCTGCGAGAAGCACTGATCAACAAGTATACCCAAAAATAGGAGGTGGTTAGGTAATATATCCATTTATTAGAACAACAGGAGTCAACCACCTTACTAAAGTCTAGGGCCATGCTGTTTCCAGACCTAGATTTGGACCATGTTCATACCTGGCATTATGAACATGGTCCAAATCTAGGAATTTTATCCTATAGAGCATACCTCAAATTCAATCATAAAGTAGTTGCTTGCCTCTATAATCTTCATGCTGATATTTTACCAGTAGGCATGCTTTGATTGACGGGTCAGTATTGTAGTGTTCGAGATTCCATGCTGAGTAAAACTATTGATAACTTTTCCCTCACAATAGTCTACAAAGCACCTTCTCTCACTAGGAAGGTCAGGAGGTTGGCCAGTCAGATCTACCTTGATTCTCTATACTCAACAATAGAACTATGCTGTGTTGACAGCAATGGAATCTTACCATTTAATTACGGTGGCCAATGAAGATTAATGGCAATGGTCTCTGGACCTTCTTGACCAATAACTCATAGAGAGGTAGCACAAGCCTGGCACATAGATATTCATTTAGTATTATGTATCTCTTAGGGTAGGTACTGCCTTCCAATGCAAGGTGTCCATATTCAAAGTTCTTTAAAATATATATTTAGAGACTTATTTTTGTTTTTATTTATGTGTATATATTCATGTGTGTTTCTATATGCCCTATGCTTGCAGGTGCCTTTAGAAGTCAGAAGACATTATTATTAGATAGGCTGTAATGGGGACAGTTGTGAGCTGCTAAATGTGTATTCTTGAAACTAGACCCTATTCCTCTGGAAGAGTAGAGGGTACCTTAAACTACTGAGTCATTGCTCTCTAGAACTTACTTAATCTATTAAAAATTACCTTACAAAGTATTGTTTTCTCATATGATAAAGACACACACTCACAGAGATAGAGAAAGAGAGAGAGAGAGAGAGGGAGGGAGGGAGAGATAGAGTTAAAGGGAGAAAGAGATAGAGATAGAGAGAGAGGAAATGAAATAAATGTTTTGGAGTAACAACGCTATTTACTTTTGACAAAGGAATGAAATGAAGCCAGGGTGATGTTATGTGCTTGAGAAAAAAAATAATGAAATCAAAGTCCTTGCCCTCAAGAACATCACACTGTAGTGGATAGAACACAAGTACCAATTGCATTCTGTTTATATGTGACCTTAAATTCAATTTCAATTTTTTGTTTTATACAAAGTTTTTAGTTCCTGAGGATTCAAGAATCTCTTCTCTGCATTTTGATATATTTAAGTGAGACAAAGAATAGCATATTAAGCAGGAAGCCTAAATGTGGGAACATAAGGTAATCTTTGTAGTCCTTCATTAAAACTGGCACAGACTTTGAAGACTTGAGACTTCAATGAGAAGGGGGGAGATTTGGAGAGTTTCTAAAGCAAAACCCCCAAAACTGATTAAAGCAGTCAGAAAAATTAGCAGATGCTCATCAGTTAGGAGCCAACAGAAATTGTTGCTGGATCAAATTAGAATCTGCCCAAAGGCTTTGGGAAAACAGTCTTAAAAGTTAATAATTTCAAACCAGGAGTGTCAACTAGAGTTTCATTTTCTTAACACTGTCTTCACCAGTTCCATACATCTCAGGCCTTTCCCAGCCCTCCTGAAAAGTTTAGCCTGGGTTTGTCTCTAACTCCATCTCAGCAGAGGCAGGCAATGATTAATGGTCCTTACTGCTACTCTTCTACTGCTTACACCCAATAGTCCAGTAATAAACTCTAGCCTTTCATAGGATCTTCCTGTGTCACTGTCGTGTCTGTCCAGCATGCACTGATAGCTAATACCAAAGCCTGGTACCCCAGGTTCAAAACCTAAATAACCAAAAAGTAACTACATGCTCTAAGCCCTTTGCAAGGCTTAGATATTCTCCCTCTTCCCCTCTTACCCCCCCCCACACCTATTTCTGTGATAATATTCAGGTAATTTAAAACTTAGAAATATATAAAGATATATAAAGGTGTCAGATAATTACATGCTAAGAATACACAGAGTAATCAGAAATATATCTACTCTGGCAATTTAGTTGAATGAGAAATATACCCAAGCCAAAATATTACCATGTTTGAAGAATTTATTATCTTGACTAAATAGATGTGATTTCTAGATTACACAGTATTAGTAAAACCTATAGATGTATATGCCTTAAATATGTCGACTTCATAGTATGCCAGTCACATGTTAGCTAAGCTTTGTCATTTTTATGAATAATGGTCCTCTGATTTGGATTAAATAGAAAATAATAAAAAATTTAAAACATTTACTAGAGGATAAGAAAGGCATAAAAATGAAACTGGGGAAAGATTTTTAAAGATGTCAATCAGTGCATATATATATGTATATATATATATATATATGTATATATATATATATATATAAATACAGATAAGAAAATTATTACAAGTCAATAACTTTAAATATTTTTTTGAGATTTTAGTATAATTGGACAATTTTTTTCTTTCATTTCCTCTCTCCAAGTCTTTCCCAGGGAAAAGGACAATAGCTGGCTATCCAGTAGCAAATGGTCATAAATTAAATCATATGTATCATGAGTAAAATTATGCATAGTGAACAGGTTATATTTATGTTTATGTATGTGCAAATAATTTATACTCTGTGATAAATTAATATTAAACAAAACTGTTTTCAAACTCAGAAAAGAGAGATAAAAATGTTTTCACATTGGTTTACTAAGTTTGTACTTTCTGCTTGTTAACCTGCTAGAAGACTAGTGAATGGCATATTCTAGAAAGACACATCATTTTTTTAAATCAACAAGGTTTGCTCTCAATTTTCTTATTTCAATGATATGCTAGTTTTAGAATCAGGCTCAGTCCCATCTATAGAAGAAATTCTGGAATAATGACCAAAAGATTGTCCTGCCTCTTTCTCTTATTTCCCACAATATTCTAAGCCAGTTTTCTTTTCTTGTAAACTTGTACACACACACACACACACACACACACACAAACACACACACACCAAGCTCTAAAAAGACTTTTCAGAGTGGAACTTTAAAAAATGATGACCTTTAATTCTCGCACTTGGGAGGCAGAGGCAGGTAGATTTCTGAGTTCAAGGCCAGCCTGGTCTAGAGTTAGTTCCAGAACAGCCAGTGCTACATAGAGAAACCCTGTCTCAAAAAAAAAAAAAAGGCCTAAGAAATGCAAATACATAAGTAGTAGAGGGATCGTTTAACTACTTATAAAAGGACCTAAAAGTACATTAGTGTTAGTTTACTTTCTCATTCTTTGTTAAAGATGTTTTTGTTTATATTTTAGATCTCACCACAAATTTCTTGAGATATCCAACTATAAAACAGAGAGATTTTATCCAAATGTCTTTTCATAATTCTCAGTGAGAGTCATTTAGTTTAAATCAACAAGAATAACTGGTACCGAAACTTGAATTATTTATGTAGGTATTCTGAGTATTTAAATTATAATTTTGTTGAGATTGTAAAATAACATTTTACATTACCTTTCAGAGGCCTACCACTACGGCAACTGTACACAGGTGAGAGATGTTAGAATTGTCCAAATTAAATGCCCTGGAACACTACCATCAACCTAATTTCTCCATTTCCTCCCACAAGTCCATTGACCATCTTACAGAACATCTACAGACCACTGGGAAAACCCAAACATAGAAAATGACATTTCTAGTTTACAGAAAAGGTAATCAAATTCAGAATTTCCTCAAGGCTTAAAAGTTCCAAACAATAATGACATTTTTCTGAAGCCCAGGAAAGAGTTCCAGGAACTTTGTGTAAAAGAACTGTTGAGAAAGGTTTCAAAAAATCCTCTTTAAAGGTAGACGACCTATGGGAAAGACACACAGATTCTGTTCCTACAAATGTTCCTTCCTTCTTGGTTGTGAAGTATAGACTATGTTGCAGATATGAACACATCCCTTTTACAAACTTTACTAAATTTTTGGACAAAAGCATGAAAGAATGTGGGAAATGTCCATATATGGACAAGATCTGGCTAGGATTATATTCCTAATGATTTTCTTGGCCGGAGTTCGACTGCTCCCTATGCTTTCTTCAGACACTATTAGATATTAATGGATACAAAGAGTTCAGACTTTGAACTCAAGTTACTTTCCTGACTTTTTCCCTCTACTTTGCTTCTATATGTTCTTAGGAAAGTATTGATTTGGGAGACATTGTGTCACCATGAACTCTTCTTTCTTTTATGATGATTATTTCAAAATGCTTGGTTTTGTATCAGTCAATAATGAGCTTTTTTTCCACTCAAGTCTCTTTTAATCCACTCTTGAACTTCTCTTCCAAAGAGACTTTTAACTTGACCTAAGAACATCTGAATCTCAGAGGCAAGGATAATATTGTTAGACAGAACAAGGTAAGTCATCCTGTCCTCCGGTTTTCTAATATAATTTCACAAAATCTCAAGCTTATAAAGAACGGCACCTATGAGGACAGGGAAGAGTAAACAAAAGAATGTTGAGTAAGAAAAGAGACTTTAAACTGCTTTTACCTCCTGACATCATACTTTCAATTTCATTGAATAAGATTCCTTTTGATATTGAATGCACATGTCAGACTAGACTTTTTGGGGGGTCATTCAGCTACTGACAGATCCAGAATTCAAACCAATCTCTGGCTTATCATCAACTGTACATGTGTGCTTCCCACTCCCGTTCCTAAAATACACCTTCCATGGTATCAGCCTACTCTCTTGTTTAAAATTCTCTTTTATAGCCACAATATATAATTGTGCCTACAGTATCTTATTTAATTTCTTTTTTATTAGATATTTTCTTTATTTACATGTCATATGATTTCTCCTTTCCCAGTTTCCCCTCCAAAAAAAAAACCAAAAAACAACAAGAACAAAACCCTGTTGCCTCCCCCCTGCTTGCCACCCTGCTCTCTCGCAATTACTGGCTGTGGCATTACCCTACACTGGGCCACAGAACCCTCACAGGGCCAAGGGCCTCTCCTCCCATTGATGTAATCCTCTAGTATACACATGCTGCCAGAGCAATCAGTCCCACCTTGTGTATTCCTTGGTTGGTGGTTGAGTCCCTGGGAGCTCTGAAGGTACTAGTTAGTTCATATTGTTGTTCGTCCTAAGGGGCTGCAAACACTTCAGCTCCTTTAGTCCATTCTCTAACTCCTTCATTGGGGACCCTGTACTCAGTTCAATAGATGGATGTGAGCCTCTACTTCTGTATTAGTAGGGGATTGTCAGAGCCTCTCAGGAGACAGCTATATGAGGCTGGATTGTCCTTCCTTCAGTCTCTGCTCCATAGTTAGTCTCTGCAACTCCTTCCATGGGTATTTTGTTTCTTCTTTTAAGAAGGAATGAAATTCGAACATGTAATAAGGACACATGCTCCACTATGTTCATAGCAGCCTTATTTATAATAGCCAAAAACTAGAAACAACGAGATGTCCCTCAACAGAGGAATGGATACAGAAATTGTGGTACATCTACACAATGAAGTATTACTCAGCTATTAAAAACAATGAATTTATGAAATTCTTAGGGAAATAGATGGATCTGGAGAATATCATCCTGAGTGAGGTAACCTAATCACAAAAGAACACACATGGTATGCACTCTCTGATAAGTGGTTATTAGCCCAGAAGTTCGGAATACAGGAAGAACAACCCACAAACCACAGGAAACTCAAGAAGAAGGAAGACCAAAATGAAGACATTTCATTCCTTCTTATTTAATTTCTTATGTCTTTTCATTATCATCCTTTTCTCTTTAATTGTGAGACAGTCCACCCAAAGATATGAAGATCACTATGTTAATATTAATACTACCATCTTCCATACTGACACTATTTTATTCAGTAGATTTATATTTTATCCTCTCATTATTTTAGGATGAATTCATGTATTTTTATTAAGATGATGGAAAAATTGAAGTCGCAAATATGAAATGACTTGCCAAGAGATATCCTTGTTTAGAAACACATGCAACTCTGTAGATGTTTCCCTGTATTCCTCCTTTCTATTTCATTACAACTGAGAACATTTGGACCAGAGGAGGAGGGGGTGCCAGCCTCATTACTTGCAGGCACAGATTAGTTGACTGCTATCATTTGACATTTCAAATGCCGTGGTGCCTTATTAAATCAGCCATGCATACACTTACAAATTACTAATTCACCTTGTGAACCTCAACACCAACCTGCTAGAGCAAAACCAAAGAGCCACGAGTTACTCTGAAAATCTTTTTCAACAATCCTTATGGATGATTATCCTGTCATTATCAGTACCATTGCCTTGATGATCTAGCAACCTTTATATTTTGACACATTTTGAACATAGTTGATCCTTTTTTGACCTCTCATCCATCAGTGGTACATCTTCTCTACCAGTAGACTCTTGATTATATAGTTATTTGACCTATGCTGAAATCTCTCTCTCTCTTTCTCTCTTTTTGTTTTGATACAACTCAGGGTAACATCCTACCTGAATGTTTAGACTGATGAAAATAGGAGGCTGAAAGAAGGACAGGAGTCCAATATGAAGTTATTAGTGCTCTCTAAAGAAAATGAAAATGACAGGAAGAGGGAACATTTTCTAGTGAAAGAATGCATGTATCTCTAGACATGTTTGTATATGTCTGTCTGTTTCTGTCAGTCTATCTGTCTTTCTGCCTTCTCTCTCTCTCTTTCTCTCTCTATGTATATATATGTATATGAAATAGGATAGATAATATAAATATGATGAGTAAATTATAGATAAATAATAGATATTAAATATTAACTATCTGTAGATATATAACAAATTTTCATCAAATTGTAAATATTTGTGAAATACTTTATCGGTTCCTTTATTTTTCCTAGCTTAGGTAAGGCATGTTAATGATAGTGCTGCTACTAGTCAAATACTGAACTAGTTGCTTTTGTTATAAAGCTAATACTGCCTCACTCCTAAGTGGGTATGTTGAGAGATTAAAGAAATTACCTAAAATACATATTGAAGGGTAAAGAACATTGTAGCATGAACCATTCGGTTTTCTGTTGAAAACTAGTGTCTTTTAGAAGACAAGGGAAAATATTTCTGGGTCATGCATAACAAAATGAACCAATCACATCCCTCTTTGCAATACTAGGTCATTGCTCACTAAGGCTCTGTGGTCATGAGCATTTTTGAGCTGCCCTCTCATATGAGATACCACTTATGGTGAGCTTCTTTGTGTCTAGTTTGCAAAAACCAGTTGAAGCCAGAAGGTAGTTTTCTTTCTTTACTATAAAAAGAGGTTTTTTGGGTCATGGGTGGTTGCTTTCTCACTGAGCTTCTAAAAGAAGAGAGAAAATGCCTTCAGTTTGCTAGGGGCAAAAAATATGTTCTTTTTCAACTGAAACCATTACTTGCATCTCACTAAATATTACTGTGCATCCTACAAGTGGCTTATCATCATATCTATTTGCAATAGCAAACTGAATGTATTAGGAAAACCTCTTCAGACCACTGAAGCCTAGAAGCATAGGAAGCTTTGGGGAATAAAATATCTGACAGCAGGTGGCCTGGGTAGACCAGCTGTGTGGCTGCACATAGGAACTGCCACTTAACAAGTTAGAGCAGCCTGTTCCCATAGCTCATGGGGAGTTGGACACAATTCTATTCCCTTTAGACACCCAGGCTGAAGGAGGGAAAGCGGGCATTTCATCATGCTCTGTGTCTGTCTTTCATGTGATTTTAGGTTATACTTAGACAGAATGGTTTCATGTGCCAGAGTAAAAATGTCAGTGCCAGGAGATACTAGACCATTGACCCAGAGTCCGTATGTCAGTAGTCTCGTTGCTTTTTTTTTTTTATGATATGGTCGGTTACCATGGTAACAAGCAGCCAGGGCTTATTAGTGCTTGTTAGTGTTTAAAAGGTGATTTATAAGCATATAAATAATTGGCAGCTCGTTAACAGGTGGGGCTTCTGAACTCAGCTGCCTTTGGCAATTATCTGCAGGATTCAAGAGTTGTGCTGCTGTCCTCTGCAGCTGCCTGCCAGCCTGGCTGGCTCAGAGATCATCAACCTTGAAAACAAGGCAAAGAGGAAACCATCCATTAGTAGGGTAGGTGGAGCAGTTCCTGTGACCCACACCGGTTGCTCACCTAGAGAAATGTACCCGAACAGATGGGAGGGACTAGAGGTTGCCTGTTTTCAATTTCTCCTTCTCAAAATGCACATACTCTCTCCCCTAAACCCTTGTTTCTTGGAAAATTCATTAGGAAAGGAGCCAGACTTACATGTAAGTGGTTCTTTGTATTGGAAGAGGCCCCTGACTAAAACTACCTCCCTGACCCTTAGGAATTGAAATACATCAGAACAGGTGTACTATTATCAGGAAACTCAGTTTTTATGTCTTTACATCTATCATCTACTTGGCTGTTTTATCTGTGTATCTATTTATCTATGTATCTATGTATCTATGTATCTCTATCTATCTATCTATCTATCTATCTATCTATCTATCTATCTATCTATGTTTCTATCAGTCATTTATCTCGCTATCTCTCCATCTGTCATCTGTCTTTCTATATATCCATCTTATATATGTCATCTATCTTTCTGGCTATCATCCATCTCAAATAATTGTATTTCATTTCTGTGTGACAGACAGACCTTAACTGAGTTGACAATATTATAACTATTTGTAGATAGAGATGGAGAATGAAAGTACAATTGAAAATTAGCCTGGGTTGTTGGGAGGCTCTCTTCATTGCTTTTCTATGGCTGCGATCAAATACCATGACCAAAACAACATATAGAAGAAAGCGCTTATTTTGGCTTATGTTTCAGAGCGTTAGAGAATCTATAATGTCGGGGACAGTGTGGCAGGCAGTGACAGGTGTGGCAACAGAAAGAGAAAGTTAAGAGCTCTCAGCTTGAACCATGAGCACAATACAGATTGATCAGACTAGAACGGGTGTGAGATTTAAACTCCCAAGGCTCAACTCCAGTGATATACTTCCTCCAGCAAGGCTTTCCCAACTAAATGTCCCTAAATGCTGTCACCAACTGGGGACAAAATATTCAAACACCTGAAATTATGAGGAGCAGCAGCATTGCCATTTAAATCACCATGAACTTGTTGGAGAAGAATAAATATGGGAGCAGATGGAGTGTTTAATAGCCCCCAATAGTACTAAAGACACTAACTTTGCTCTCAGTCTCTCAGGGGAAGGTGTTGGGTGGTAGAAACTGAATCCATGGCCTCATGCTTGTTGAGTAAGTACTTGACTACTGAACTGTTCCCTCAGTACCATTAGGTGAATTTTTTTCTTTACTAGAGAGAACCAAGGTACCATGAAAACAACTAAGTAAGCAGATTTTATATAGCTTAGGGTTTTCTAAATTTATAGATCACAAGTTTTGCAAATCAAAATTTTTGTTCACTTTTAAAAACACAGATAGTTTTTAGTTATATCCATTAGTTTTTTAAAAAAATATTTTGAAATTATAAGTACATCATTTTCTTTTTTGCTTTCCTCACTCCAGAACTTCCCATGTAACCCAATTATGCTTGCTCTCTACCAAAATTATGGCTTCTTTTTCTTTGTCATTACACAAACACACACACACACATGTGCATGTGCACACATATACACACAGGTACATTCTCATGCACACACAGGCACATGCACATGCATGCACACACACAGACAGACTCATGCACATGCACACCTCCTAAATACATAAATGCCTGCTTATTCTGTGTAATGTTATTAGGGTGTTTATCTTTACAGGGATGACCATTCAGTATCGAATAACTAACTAGTGTGCTCTTCCCTAGAGATGACTATTTCTCTGACTCTAGTAATTTCCCAGTTGCCACTAGTTCTCGAGCTAGGGTTCTCTTTCCAACATCTAATATTTATCTACAGTTTTAGAGTTTAGACTATTTTGAAAATGCATGAATTCATCTCTTTAATCTATAAATGATTAAATACCAGTTCTTAGTATAATTACTAATATAATCTCATGTGCATGAGGAAGAAGGGAAAAATAGAGTAGCAAATAAAAGTTACAAAAGGAATAAGAATTATTAAAACACTGGAGCGGGAAGACTTTGAAGAGACTGAAGCGGGAAAAAAAAACTAAAGATTAAAATGGTTTTCAAACGGTTTCTGTGGTTCATTTCATTCATTTTTAGAGAATCTGCTTCTTAAAGGATGGGAAAATGGAAAGGTGTCTATCTGCCATGCCTCTTGCCAAATGAGATGGTACCATTATCACCTTTTCATATATAAGGAAACACAGATGCTAAAAGGAACACCTGCCCAAGAATAATCCATGGAGCAAATTCTAGACAGATTTGTTATTTGAAAACAGTGTTTTCCTCCTTTCCTTCTTTCTTCTAGCCCAACACAAATATATATCGAATGATAGTCCACATCCAATTATGAGAAACAGTATAGTTGTATGAGAATACAGGCCATAGTACAATATAAAAAAAAAAATCTAGTGAGATACAAAATCAGCACACTCGGAATCTATCACAACAGTGACAGTCCAAAGGGACCATTAATAAACTTAATATAGAGCCACATTTTAGACAGGTTAAAAAAAAAAACAAAACAAAACTCAAAAGCGTTTCTCTGGTATGTTGGCAGAAAGTCCACCAGAGTCCACCACTAGCAAGGGAAGCAAACGCAGTATTCAACAAAACTTAAGCTTTGTGTATGTAGCGCTAAGACTGATCAGTTTCAAAGCCTCCAAACACAGAGTGAATCAGCCAGGGCTGCCCAAATATATTGTCTGAGTCTGTCCTGACTGTTAAGTGCAGGTCGCAAATGTCAAAAGGCAAAGGAAACCTCAGAGGAGAATCAAACAACATGGGTTTTCAGGGTAATGATATCATATTTTACAACAACATGATCCCATGTACATGTCATTTAATATTAGTCTAAACCCATATATTGTTCAGGACAGAAGTGAGCAAGACTGAAAATTATGAACTTGAAGAATAATTATTTGTCAAAGCAGGTTTATCAACTATAAAAAATGTGTCACGGTCTCTGTATGTGTGTGGGGGAACAAACAGAGGATATGACTGTATGTGAAGGGGAAAGCAGAGGTTCTATAGGACTCTCTGTAAACGTAAACCTGTTCCAGAAAATAATTTAGTCTGTGACTTTTATTTGTATACTCTTGGTGAAGTATCATGCTTTATTTAAAAGTGATCTTGGTGGTTTGAATAAAAAAATTTTCTTCCACATGCATATGTATTTGAATATTTTGTTCCCAAATGGTGAATCTCTTAGAGGGAATTATGGGTCCTTTGTGACCCTAAGGAAGTATATCACTGGAGGCAGGCCTTAATGGTTTATCATGTAACTCAATCCTGAGTGTCTGTGAAAACATAATCAGCCACTTTTCCATCCTATTACCATGCCATGTCTTCCCAGGAATTTTAGGTTCTATCTCTCATCCAAAAATAAAGTCTTCACTAAGTGGCTTTTTATCACAATTTTTTCCGCACACTAAAGAGTCAAATTATAGTAGAAACTGGTACTAGAAGTTGAGATGTAAAGAACCTAAACATACTGACTCTGTGTGTGTGTGTGTGTGTGTGTGTGTGTGTGTGTGTGTGTGATTTTGTAAGTTCGAGTTCTGTAGGCAAAGAATACCAAGATCTGAGAAGCTACAGAATGAAGATACAACCAACAGTGAGCCTTAGATTGTTGGAAAGACCTCAAGATATTAGCAATTCCAAAGCCTTAAAACATTAGTATGGAAAGTTCCAGAAAATGGGTGGAAGCAGCCACAGTGAGAAATGTGTGTTACAGGCAATAAATCTGTAGGAATGGAGCTATTTAAGCCTTTTAAACTAAAGCCCAGATTTAAGACATGTACCTATAGGAATTCCAATGGGGTTTTCTGGGTTTCAGTCTAGCTTTGTCTCTGCATTTCAGAACATGGCCCAGTGCTCATATTTTGATTAGGATTGTACATTCCATGACATTGTGTAGTGGAAGTATCTGATTTGGTTGTTATTATTGTTGTTGTTATTATTATTATTATTATTATTATTATTATTATTAATTTCATAGGGTTCCTAATTAAAAATTATTTTAATTCCCAAAACAACTTTGAATTTTGAACTTGTGTACATGTAGTGCTACACTTACTACATACTCCTTGCAAGTGCACAGAGAACCATCACAGAATTAATTTGACAATGAAAATATTAAAAGAAATAACGTTTAAAATCAGACAAATGTATCTGGTACTAGTTTTTCAGCCTAGGAATGCATAATGGCAAAAAACACATAGAAGAACCATAGACATTTGAAATGGAAATAGCTTAGATGTCTATCAACTGATGAATGGATAAAGAAAATGTGCATTTACATAATGGAATATTATTCATCTGCTAAGAAAAGTAACCTATGAAATTATCAGGTAAATGAATGAAAGTAGAAAAAAATTATTCTGAATGAGGTAACCTACATAGAGCAACATTACATTTTTTCTCAGTTTTGAATGTTAGTTTTAAGACTTTTGATAAGTATATTACACTTGTTACATAAACAGAGGTCAGGAGTTTAGTAAGGGGCCATGGTAAGGGGTGGTTGTTGAAGGAGAGGAGCCAGAACACAATGGTTTAAAATAACAAAGGAATATTATGAGGACAGGAAAGGACAAATTGGGGTACAGAATAGGACATGGCAGGGGGCGATATGTGGCAAGAGGTAACTTATACTAAAGGCTATTTGAAATGCTCATATGGAAACCTCCTTCTATAGAAGCTTCCTAAAATATGTGCATATACAAAAAGAGGCTGAATGGAGGTTATCCCATATTGAAGGTATAATACCCCAAGTAAACACTAAATTCTATCAAATAAAATCGTAGTACAAGAAATGAGTTACCCATTATTATATTGGTGGACAAATAGTCACATAGACATACCCATCCCAAGCATTATGGGCTACTGTCAATAATATTGGCTATAAGATCCTGGTGCTAAAAACACTACATACTTAAATCATTGAGCAGGGAGAAACCAAACTGGCACCCACCTGGAAGTTCCAAATCTACTAGCTAAATTTCACAGTGTGTGGAAGGTGTTGTGCATACTATTGGGGGACAAAAGTTAACTTAATTGGTTTCATCCAGTTAAGCACTCTGAAAACTACAACACTGATTGGCCTGGCAAGATATAGTCACTGGTACTATAGTGGCACACATGTTATGGGAGTAACTAGTCATTCTCTGATGGATCTGAAGCCTGATGCATGAGACATAACCCATCTGTTAAAGGGACCAAGAACCTGAAGCTACAGAGTTTACAGGTCCACTCGGGTAACTCAATGAAATTATCCTATAAATATGACATAGTTTTTAAATGATTCATTTTGACTTAATGCTATAGCCAAAGATCATAATATTCTTGATGGTTACTAGAAATGCTTCTCTTTGTAGTAGACGGCAATTAATGCAGAATGAACTGCCCCAGTCCTCGAAAGCATGGTTCAGTGTGCATACTATAAAAGAGAGGTAGTAGACTGATAAACCCGAAATTATGTTACCCTTCCCTGCAAGGCCTAGGGATCCTCAAGACAGAGAGGGTGGAGAGGTTGTAAGAGAGAGTTGATAGCATCAAAACATTGTTTTCCAGATATAACATGGAAGTAGTGTATATAATCTCACAGCTATTATGACAGTTTTTACAAGACCATCCATTCAAAGTTCAGAAAAATGGGTGAGCGGTGAGTATGACTTCCCATCACTAGTTGAGGTAATACTAACTTTTGACAATGGTGTCATCCCTGATAGTTTGATCACATGACAGTGCAGGACCCAGTCTCAAGAGTAGTTGGGCAATATAAACTTGGGTTGGAAGAAAAGAAGCCTGGCTTATCAGATGAGTTGGAGGAAGGGAGCTTATTATCTTCAAAATATATTGGGTAAAGTTCTTATAGAATTAATAAAATATTGATGAAGAATTCGGAATGACCATATATTACTCAACATATCTTAAAAATTAGAAAATAGTATAAAATACATTATAATAACTGGCAGCGATGGTGCATGCCTTTAATCCCAGCATTTGGGAGGCAGAAGCAGGCAGATTTATGAGTTCAAGGCCAGTCTGGTCTCCAGAGTGGGTTCTAGGACAGCCAGGGCTATACAGAGAAAACCTATCTCAAAAAACTAAACTAAAAAGAAAATGCATTTTAATAAATGCATATTTGATGCTACAAAAAGTTAGCTAAAAGATTAGAGGGAAATTTATAGTTTGAAATACTTATATGAAAATTATTAAAATAAACAATTACATTTTCAATTTAAGAAGCTAGGTAAAGCAATGCACCATTAGGGTCTTGGCAATTGAAGAAAGAAGCAATGAAAAATATGCAATAGCCAAACACAACTGGCAAACTTTTTGACAAATAAATAGGAAAGAAAGGGAAAACATGCAAACCAAGAAAAGAAGATGTTATAACAAACATTGAGGAAATTCAGAAATCATGAGGTATTTTAAGTTTTATGTTCCAGTAAAATGAAAATCAAATGGAAACGGAGAAGTTTCTAGATACATACCACCTACCAAAGTCAAACCAAGATGAAGGAGTGCTAACGTAACAAAAGAGACAAAAACTATAATTAAAAATATCTCTACTATAAAATGCACAGATGCCAGACATTTGAGTAATAATTAACATCATTACTTAGCAAATGATTCTGTAAAATAAAAAGAAATAAATATAACATTGCCCTGATACCAAACCAGGTAAAAACACAGCAACAACATAAAAAAATTATAGACAAATCTCCAAAATGAACATAGATGCAGGCATTCTTAATATAATACTTGTAAGTTAAATTAAAGGAGATATCTTAAAGATTGCTTAATTGATTTATTTCATTGTAGACATGCAGGGATGGTTGAACATACATAAACACAACTTGTCAAATAAATTTACTTAAATAACAAAATTAGATGATCACCTTGATAGACTCAAGTCCTTTGACAAAAAGCCAACATCCTGAGCGAATAAGTTAAAAAGAAAGAAAGAAAGAAAGAGAGAAAGAAAGAAAGAGGGAAAGAAAAGAAGGAAGGAAGGAAGGAAGGAAGGAAGGAATGAAGGGAGAGAGAAAAAAATCCAACATTCCTTTATGCTAAAAACTAAGAAGAGACTAGGGATGAAAGAAACAAATCTCAAGATGTGCAATATGAATCTATTTCTCTGCATTTCTTGAACTGTATTAACTTCCTTAAAATAGCTTCTCTAAGCTGTTTGAGACGTTGATTATTTATACCTGCTACTCTATTGATGGTTTCTGGTACCTAGATTTACTCTTAAATGTGGCCACCAACTTGAAAGTTGGGGCTCTTTAGGGGACAACAAGTCTGAGCATGAAATAATGGGGTACTATTCTACATTTCATCAATTGGCTTTAGTTGTGCTTGTCATTACAAAAATTCATGCAAGCCTCTTGGTGTTGACCACACTGGTCCCTTCTGCAGTTTTTCATGAGACAGTCTGCAAAGTTTTGATTGGCTGCCAAACTACTGTCATGGTGTTGTTACTATTTCACCATATGAGCACAATCCCATCTGAGATTTGTCCCAAAGCTGCTTTTATCTTCAAGCACCCATCATGGGATTATATTAAAACAGTAATCCACACTTCCAAGGTTTTTCTTGGGGCTGATTTATGTCCAAGTATATCTTCCACATAGTGGTCAAGAACTGAAGAATTATACATGACTCTAGGTGAAATCATTATAGAGCAATGAGTTCCATTGTTGGTGTAAAAGAAGTAGAAAGTAGGAAATTATAGCACATCATTTAGAAGCATAGCAACACCCACAAATAACTGATTATAAACAAGAGGCAAAGCCTGTGCATTCAAGAAATTAGTTTTTTCCGTAATTAATGCTGAAAAATGGATACTCATGTGCAGAACCTGAAACTAGATACCTACTTCTCACCAGTTAATCAAATAAACTCAAAACAGATCTAAAGGAAAACTGTAGCTCTGTATGTTATTATATGTAAATCATACCTTAATTTAAATATGTATAGGTATGTTGGGCACCTGCCACATTCCAGAAGCTACTGCAGCAGCTACACATGGAGAGATAAACAAGATTTTGTTCTCATAAAACTAGAATATCCAATAACAAATGTTTCTGGGCCGTTGAAGGACTTATCCCTCGACTGAAACCCTTTATTCTCAATACAAATACCAGACTTTCTTAATGGTACCCAGCATACCAGTGATCTTCAGATAAGTTATACATTGATTCAATGGGAGATTAGGAAATGCAAAGTCTTGTGGTGAAATGTACTATAGTAACACAACTCTCATCATTTTTTTCAGATTAAAAAATAGTCTCATATTCACATTTCTGTATATGTAATTCTGAATTAACATATTTCTTTTTAAAATCTCAGTTTTGGTGTGTGTGTGTGTGTGTGTGTGTGTGTGTGTGTGCATAAAATAAAAGTGCCAGTTTAATAGCCTTTCAGATTTATGTCTTTGGGAAGTTTTGTTCTTTTTATATAGTAAAGATGACAATATCTCTTTATTATGAGGCTATAAACTTGAGAGAAAACAACCCTGGATCTTATGCTTAACCTGACTTACCACTCAGTGCTCCAAGGTGCTCCCACTGCCCATTTTCTGTAAGGTAAGCCAAGAAAGAGTCTACAGGCTTATTGGATTTGGAAGAAGCTAGTCTGACCATTGTTGCTTTTATTGGAAATTTAATTGCCTATTTTTAATGGCTTTTTCAATTACTATGTTAATTTCAAGACAGGACAAATTCAAAACTTCCAAATAAATTTAAAGCAAACCAAAAGAGTTATCCAGATGTAGAAAGATCTTTCTTTTCTTCTCTTTTCTTCTTTTTTTAGTTTTTCAAGTATAGCAAGATTTTGTTTTCAAGTAAATTAGTTAAAAGTCAAAGATGGGAAGGGGAATGTAAAAGCCGAATGCTATAAAGCATTCTCTCTTGTAAACATTTAGAGAACACGCAAGAGTAAATTGCTCTTTTAAGAGGTCTGCAGAGAAACATAATACATAACTTGCTTTTTGTTGGGATTTTTGAATTTTGCTTTTCTTTCCAATTGCTTAAACACCTTTGCTTAGAGAAAATAAACCCAAACTCAGCATTCCAAATGTTCACCCATAGAGTCCTCTCTGCACCCCAGGGTATACGCTTTTTGTCCGGGATCTATAATCTTTTTCTTCTACTCTTCCCTTTGTATCCATCCAAGTTTTTTCTATGTAGCTTACAACTTAACCGCCATCAGTCCTTTTCTCCATCAGCATATGTGAATAATGCTTCCATTTAGTTCCTGACACCTCTTTCCAAGAGGCCTTAATCCCAACACACAGGATGCAGAGGCAGGTGGATCTCTACAGGCTCACTGCCAGCCGGCTCTGCATGCTGAGTTGTAGGCCAGCAAGAGCTACCTGGTGAGACCCTGCCTACAATTAATAAGCAAACAAACAAGCAAGATAACAGTACCAAAATAGCTTCACTGTATTTTACCAAACCGCTTCAAATCAATGATATGCATGTACACACCCCTTGTACCTCCCATATACATGTCTAGAGAGAACACTAATATCTGCATACACTTACAAAATTTAGAAGAGGATTATAATGTTTTGGGGGTATGTTAATTGTTACAAGGAGTATTCATTATTCTTAAACTTCCACTAAATTTGTAACCCCTTTGATTTAAAGGATTCTAGGAGACTGTTGTTAGTACATTCTGCCTTTTACAGAGGAGAAATACAAAGAAAATACAGGTTATAGTTTTAGGTCTATTTAGTACAGGGCACACAATACCACAAAAGGTAATAAAGTTTGATGGAAGAGTCATAAAATTGGCAATAGTCTTCAATTAAAAATATATTGGACAGAGGAAGAGTTTGTGCAGAGCTGCTTAAAGGGCTTGCCTTTACTCCCTATACCTGCTTGGTGCAATGAGTTATCTCCTTATCTTTGTATTCTTTGTAAGACTTTCCATTTCTGAATTTCTCTTATTTTCTTCTCTTTTGATATTGAAAAGTTTTAAATGCCAGCTGAAGAGTCCATCTACTGATATACAACTTGTGCAAATCTAAATAATGCTCTCCTGTTTGAAAGAAAGAAAGCCCAATGCATTTTTTGATAAACAAAATGAGGATCCCTTTATGTACCTTTAGGTGATTATGTACCTTTAGCTATTATTCCATCTTAGTATGGAATACCTAAAAGTTTTTATCATCATTATACTCCCAATAGTTTTTATTTTCTGGACTGTTTGGATGTCTCACTTTCTGTTCTTCTGTGACTTTTGTGTCCTGTAAGGACTTCAGGCCCTTTGTAATTTTCTAGTAGTATCCTTATCTATTTATGCTGTATGCCCCTTCTTCCTAACCCTCTTCATATACCCATTATTTTCAGCATCATTAGCCCGGTTTCCTTTGACACAAAGGCTTAAAAGTCACTACTTATATCTGTCTGTGTTGCCAACTTTTCTTGTCCCTGTCATAGGGACAAGTTAAATCTCTGAAAGCAAATGTCAAAATCTCCCAAAGTGCATTGCAAACTAACTTCAAATCAATGTAATGAAGAATAAGGCAACTGTGAATAAAACAATTAATCTTTGCAGGATAAAACACAGTGCTTTTTAAAGAAAATCCCATGTATGAGTTGCCTCAAAATTCAGACCCATATGTTAGTTCTTTGTCACTAATAATTTTAGCAATACCTTGCCCATGAATAAGGAGTAGACGTGAGTATGGTCTCTTGAAACTTGAAGAACATTCCATAGTGATATAGCATATTATAGAGCTGGGATATAAAATTGAAAAGTTAGAATTTAAAAAGTTGCTCAGATCCAACCCAGTTTTCATTCTCTAGCTGCAAATTTCTAACGTATCTCCTATTCACTCTTAACTTCCACTTTCTAATTCTTATATGTTCACTTTAGAGTTGATGCTTTTGTTTTATCTCACTTAAAAAGATTCACTTTGCATTTTTCTTTCTTTTCTTTAATTAATGACAAATATTGAGTGAATTTCAATTTGGATTGGGGACTACAGCAAATTGGTAGAATTTTCTTAGAAATCATAAACCAGCCTTTTAAACTGCTTTTGGGACCCTTCTATATCTCTCATCTTAACCTCTGAAAGTTGGTGGGCGGTAAAAGGATGAAGTGATACTTCAATATAGTCATGATGACAACTACTACAAGCTGGAAACAACTCATTGCTTTATTGGTCAGATTTGGAGTCACTATCCTATTGTCAGTGCCCTATGATGACTAATTAGCTAAGTATTATGCTTATAGAATTATATAGTAACTCAAAGAAATGCTGGTGAGGCACATTTCTGCACCTTTGTCCTAGATGTCAAAAGGGAATATTTAATGTGTCTGATATGCACCCACAATACTTGTTATATGGAAGGGTTTGATGACATTTTTCTTGTTTTCAGATGTATTCAGTCATGCTGTTTCCTGTATGACTACCTAGTGCCCTTGGAAGACTTGGCCATAATATCCAAGATGTCAAGTTTATGAATAAAATAAAAGATAAAAAAAAGTTGAATTGTTTAAAGTGCATCTGCACCAATAGCCATGATTAAATATTCACCTTCTGCTCACTAATCTGTGAGGTGCTGACTTAGATGTAGCTTTTATACTTAGAATTGATGTAGGACCAGGTCTAACTATTTGCATCTTCTAAAATTCATGTCATGATTCCGAGATGACAGGATGTTGCACAAACATGGGCAAGGAATAGAGGATTCAGTGGTTGCTAAGGAAATTAAAAGTAATAAGCGGAAAGTGTTATGAGTTGAAATATATTCTTCCAGAATTCCTGCCATGAAGATCTAGCCTCCAGCAGCTCAGCTGTAGCCTTGTTTGTATTATGTTCTTTGAAGTTCTAATTAGTTAAATTAAGATGAAATTGTGGGCTAGAGAGAAGACTCCAGAGCTAAGAGCATTGGCTACTCTTCTAGAGGACCCAGGTTCGAATACCAGCAGCCACATGACACTTGACCCATAGTCATTTGTAACTACATTCCCAAAGGACTTGCCAGCAGATGCCATCCTTTGAGATGCATCTCAGAGAACCAGGCATGCATGTAGTAAACAGAAATGCACCCACGCAAAACACTCTTACATTATTATTGTTTTTTTAAACTAAAAAATTAAGATGAGGTTGTAAGGATTAGGATTTTAATCCAAAAGAGTGTCCTTATTTGAATGAAAGGGTTTTAATGGGTTGTCTCCATGTCAAGATGAAGAAGGTAATCCAAGTGATTCTTCAAGTCAATGAATGCCTGATTGTCAGTATTCACCAGAACTAGAATCAAGGCCTGATATATCCCTTCCTCACATCTTCCTGAGGAAATCAAACCTGTCAAAATCTTAATAACAGACATCTAACTTGCAGGGCTATATGGTAGCACATTTCTCTTGCTTAATACCATTTGTGATGATCTTTAAAATAGCAAGCTTAAGACACTATTATGGGATGCCCACTTGCAAAGAACACACAATATAGTAGCTATAGACAATTGATGTGTATGTGGTTACCAGAGGAGGAGGTATGGGCCAGTTGCTATGGAAGGTACCAAGCCAGGATGACTGTCTTTTTCTCATTGTGATAGGGAAACTGAACAGTTATACGTGGGAGTAAAAGGTTTAGACATTGAGAGGGTTAAGTGAGACGAGCCCTGACTTCAGATTTCAAATTCATCATAGAGTTTTAAAATAGTAAGTTATTATTAGCAGTGGAGACCCCTGACACTCATTATCAGGGAAGGATACAAAGATGTATCTAAAAGATTTCTCTCACAGGTATGAACAAAACACATAGATATTTAAGGAGATTAAGTATTAAAAACTATATGCTTACTTAAGTGGAACTTCATCTATTAAAATGGAATCAGACATAATTATCACATTAGATTTTTGTGAGAATTAAATAATATAATTCTATGTATTCCCTGAAGTCACAGTTAGGTTCATAACTGTAATTCACCTCTTTCTAGAAGTGTGGCATTTCTGTTTCTCCTTACCATTCCCTCCTTATGAGCCTGTGAAGCACTGCCTGTAACACAAGCTTTATTTTATTGCATGCAACATTTACCCATGCATGTTGTGTAGTAAGAATCCATATGTAAAGCACAAGAAGATTATAAATAAAATAGGGAATGATGGCTGCTTTTTGGCTTCTTTTTCCATGTCACCAGCCTCTATGCGCACCGCATATGTTCATAGTTATGAATATGAGGCTGAACACCCGACAATAGTCAAAGCCTACTTAAAGCTTTTGGTCTTTTATAAGTTCTTGCTTCCTCTCCATTTCTGGAAGTGAAGTAAAGAACCACGTGACACGATTGAAGGTCAGATCCTGTTTCTTTCATGCTTCTTCACATGCTGACATATTTCCATATAAGTTGAGCATGTCTCAGGGATGAGAGGCTATACATATCAGGAAAAGAAATCCCTAAGTGGTTGGTTCCTCCTGGGAACAGTTGAGCTTTTCAGGATTCTAGGTCATCTCTCGCCCTGAAATTTGAAGTTCATCCCCAAAGAGAGAGCATTCTGTTCCTACATTTTCTTCTTTTCTATCCTTAGAAAAGTATTATTTGCCCTTAGTCTGATAAAAGAACACACATTTAAAAATAAAGCTTTTATAAAGGGCTATTTCCTTTTGTCCCTCTTCAAATAGATGGACATTTCATTAATTTAAGGGAATTACATTGAATTTCAGTAATATAATAGATCCATCTTTTGAGAAAAGCATCATTGACCTGTTCAAAATGGCCAGATAAGAAAGTTGATTATTATTATTTTTTTTAAATGTGTTTTTCCAAGTTTTGGTGAGTTTAGAAACTGTCAGATATCCCAAGTAGTAGAGAAACTCATCAAGATAGTACTAGTATCCTCTGCTGGATAGTGGATTCAGAATATGCCGCAACAAGACTCTTACTCCTTGAATGAATTGACAGAAACTTCATCATAAACTGCCTTCAAGCAACTCGCTCTTGTAAGCAAGTCAATGAAGAGTTACAGGGGAATATAAAGCAGGACTCAGTAAGATTGAGTATGTTTCTTCCATATAGTTGAAATCAAATTGGTCTTCATATGAAGTGACTAATTAGCCATGGATACCATTTCAGGAGTTAAGAAATGTTTTTCCTAAATTAGCTTGTTTCTTGCCAATACTTTATGACCATCAACCAACTGTCCCTCGCCCTTTGTGGGAACTTATGTAGTAGATGCACATATCTCAACTAATGAGGAACTGTGTTTCCCAGGCTATGGCAATGTTTCAAAGCATTATATAAGACAAACTGAGACAAATTTGAAGTTTGGAAGAAGAAAGAAACTTCAGAATATGACCTTAGGGTTATTCATAAACCCTCCTCCTCTCAGTCTTGCTCAATTAGTTTTTTTTTTTATTGGAATTCATGGATGTTGTTACTTCTTTGTGACTGACATGCATATGTTCAGTGATATACCTATGCTGAGTGACATTCATATATTGGGGATGGCTACACAATGAAAATATAATCGTGCTTGTAAATGGTATCATTGACTCTTTCCAGAAAGATTTTTTTGCTTTTTAAACTCAGCTGTCACAAAGGCCATTCTTGATAGCTGCTTATTTATACAAATTTCTATTACTAATATCCAACTTTTTAACTACCCCCTGCCACTTCATCAAATAGGCATATCAGAAACGATTAAGCAAAATATTGAGGTTAGTGGTAATCACACTCATTGCATTTTTAAAAACACTTCAAACGAATTGTATTCTGGCCATTTCCATTTGGACATAGAGTTCTTTTTTTTTGTTTGTTTGTTTTTAAAGTGAGATATGGTTTTGGTACAACTGTCAAGATACATAACCATCAGCATGTGCAAGTGCACACAAATGTAAAAGCTAGTTTCTGACTTGACATCAATTGCTGTGGTCACCTGAGTTTTATCCTGTGCCAGGCAGAGAGCTACAAAAATAGTGATGGCACAATCAATGTTTAATCATCCCACTTTACAGAGAAGCTTGAAGATGTTTATTTTAGGAGAGGAGAGCTAAATTCCTGAACATTTACAAGAAAGACTGCAGGGAGATGGCTCATGGTAGTTGGATCACACTGGAACAATGTGTTGCTGTAAACATGCTCACTAACAACAGATCAGAAAGAGAAAGCAAGTAGCTGACAATGGTGGAAGTTGACACCCTCTGTCAACACCCTCTGTAGTAGAGCACAGAAGGAAAAGGATATGGTATAGAACATTGTCAAGAATGGGTAATAGAAGATATGCGGAAGCTACTTAAAGCTTGGAAATGGTTTGAACAGGGAAAAATGGATGAACAATTTACCCAAGTCATCTGTGATCTAAGAAATGAAAGTGAACTTGGTTATGGGATTAGGACGTGCTTGGGGCATTGACTACTTGGAGAGCAAAATTGAATAGAAAAATCAGAGAATGTATTCTGACTTTAAGAGATTCAACTCTTACAAATTTAAACTTTATCCTTAAAATTTCTATGTTCTTAGTGATTTCTCAAAATATTTTAAGACAAGAAAATGGAAATATGAAAATGGATATAGTTTGAAAAGTAAACTTGAAGTTTAAGAAGTTGTGCTTGCCCTCACAGAAGCAGAGGGAGGGAGGATGTGATAGGGTGTTTCTGGGAGGGAGAGAAACTGGGAAAGTAGATAACATTTGAAATATAAATAAAGAAAATATCCAAATAAAAAAAAGAAGTTGTTCTTGTTTTGATAAAATGTTTGGTTTATGTGTTTTTGATTTCATTTGTTTGAATGCTTGCCTCAAAAATCCACATGTGGACAACTACAATGTTTTGGGGGCAATGTTTACTTTCAACTAACTTTGTTGGGTAAGAAAGTTGTCTGCACATTTGTGCATTTTTGTCTTCTCTCCCAGAGATTGGTGAGGTTGAGAAGATAAGAAAACTTTTAATTGGTGCATTCAGCCAAGCAGTTCAGCAACAGAACATTAATTTTTATTTTAATAATGTGATTTTAATTGAATACTTTGCTGGTGCTGCACTGAATTTGGTTTGTTATTTAAAATTACATTAATAAAGATTCCCCTTTCTACAAGTGCTGCCACCCACATGCCTAAATAACAAGTTATCCATTTGGGAGCAGGGAGAGTTTAAATTACTGTTTCTTGAGGAATTATTTAGCAAAATGGTATAAGTTTCAATAGACTGCCAAGTTGTTGTCTTAGAATAAACAAAGATAAAATTGAAATATAGCTTCTCTTTCCATATGCAGTATTAGAGTTCTCTCACTAGCCAGTGAAGTCTATCAAACTCTTTCCACCAATAACAGGCCTAAAACCAGGGTCCTATGATATAACTATGCATGTCCCTGTGACCATTTTATTTTATTTTTTGCCAGTCAGGTTGAGCACACATGAATATGTTTACTCTTACAGAAGACTACTACAGACCATAGTTGTCATGTCCTTGTTGTTTTTGTTCTTTCTTCAAATGAATAACATGGCATAGCTCTATGAGACTGTGGACTAAGTAGGTAGAAGGAACTGAAATTCCATGTAATCTGTCTGCAGTAGCTTTATTGTTATTATTCTTATTCTGTTTATCTGATTATCTACTCAGACATGAAATAAATGTTTACTGTGGTAAGCTATTGCAAGATGACTGTTTGTAATTTCATTCTAAGAAACTATCCCAAGTTAAATAATCCTTCTAATTGAAACACACATACTCACAGACACACACACCACAGTTTTTCTTGTCTTTTTTAAGATAGTGTCTCAACTATGTAGTCTAGGTTATTCTAGATATCTATTTATAGTAAAAGCTGGCCTCAAACTTACAAATATCTACCTTTTTGTTGCCTCTCCAAAACTAGGTTAGGGAACTGTGCCAGCAATCTGGACTAACTGGTTTACATTTGATAATACATGTAAGAAATAGAAATATTTATTGGCAAGTTTATTTTGTCTAAAATTCTAAAATAATGAGCTTTAATATAGAATTTGTATAAAAATGTGATAATCAAAGGCAATAGTTTTGATTAGAAGTTAGAGAATTCTGAAAATCAAAAAATTTCATGCTTATTACTACTTTTAAAAAATGTTAAGTAGCTATATTGAACAAAGCATGTGGAAAATAGAATGTGGCACACTAATGTAAATAGAAATGAATGAATTAGTGGTTACTCAGTAGATAAGCAGCAGGGACAGTCCAGGATCTCTCTAAAATGCAAGAGATGTCTGCTCTGTTCTATGGTTGGGAAAGAAATAATGTAATAATGCTGTGTTGTACACTAACAAGGTGGCCATATCAGCAGCAAGGGAAATGGACAAAATACACTTGTATCTAGTAATTCTACTCTTACTAAATCTAACATATCTTGCACTATGTTATACACTCCTACACACAAACCTGGACTTTTCCAGATACCTTTGTGAAAATCCCTGTAAGGGAAAGGCGGTAATACTACTAGTACCAAGAGCTGAACTGCAGATATGTGGTAGACTAGAATTAGACTTATGTTTCTCTCATGTTAGAGGGTAATTCTACAAATTTACAAATTTGATTCTTTACCATATGCATTATATATGTATGTGAGAATGATTATAAGATTTAATATAATTGTCTAATTTTGTATGTTATTAAAATTTAAAGTGATTATTGTGTTGATATTTTACATTTTAGAAACATTAGCTCTGTTTCTTATGAGGATTATTTAGACTGGGCAATGGCATTTTGACTTCAGAACACCTAAAATAGCTAGAAAATAAGTCTTTACTTCAGGTACCCTGTCTGTCTCCAGAATTAAGGTAATATTCTAAGCCCAGAATATCTGTTAGTGTATCTTTACTCTAGGGTATAGAATTCCTATATCGATCAAATTCAGTTTTTGTTTAAAAGTTATTGTTTTTTAAGTCATTGAGGCAAATCAGATAACCTAGGCAATTTATTCTATTTGCATGATATGGTATTCAATGTTTTTTGTCATAACTCTGACACTATTATTAAGGAAATATTTTATATATACCAGGAGAATAGTGAGTATAGCTTTTTGATAATAATAATAATAATAATAATAATAATAATAACAACAATAATAACAATAATAATATCAGTAGGTATACTTAAAATACAGTGGACAGTGAATGTATACCAAGCCCTGAATTAAGCATGTTATACACATTATCATTTTAAACATAATCAGCTACCCTGTGAGAGTCTAGGGTACAATACAGGAAACTGGACAGGTTGTATAACTAGTCTCCAGTTCTACTTTTGGTAAAAATCAAGGAGAGGCTTTAAACATAATCTTTTCTGTCCCTTAAACCATGCCTCTGACAAGGCATTAATGTATATTTTATAAATCTGTAAGATTTATTTTCTTTGTGTTTGGAAAAAAAGCAAGCTTTTTTTAAGTCTTTGAGGATGCAAAAGTATTATTTATGGGTGGGAAGAGAATAGAAAACTGGGTTAAATTATTTTAAATCCAATGAATGAGCTATGAAGTACACATTCTAGGACCTGGGGAGATGGGTCTTCGGTAAAGAACACTTGGTGCTCTTGCAGAGAACCTCAATTCAGTTTCTAGATCTCTCTTGGTCGCTTGCAGCCATCTATAACTACAGTTTCAGAGAACTAAAGACCCTCTTCTGGCTGCCATAGGCACTGTATGCATACAGACCTACATTCTGGCAAAATGTTCATACACATAAAATGACTTTTGTGAAGTGAATAGCTGGACCTAAAAAAGAAAAAAGAAAAATCTATATAGGAAAATATTTGTGCGAAGTCCTTAGAGTAACTGAAGTCTTCAGAATAAAGGTATCAAGAAATAAGCACAACACTGTGTTCTGAAAGGGTGTCTCCTTACAAAGACAAGTAATTAGATTTCTGAGGAAGCAGGTGATGCCTGGGATGCCATGGTCAAGCACTCTCACTTTTTTTCCCTATGATTTTGTTGAGAATATTTTCTAGGCCTTGGAGAGGAGGAACTCTTTTTTTTTTTTGTTTCCTTTATTTTAATTGGATATTTTCTTTTTTATTAGAGATTTTCTTTATTTACATGTCATATGATTCTTCCTTTCCCAGTTTCCCCTCAAAAAAAAAACAAACAGACAAAAAACCCCCAAAAAACAACAAGAGCAAACCCCTGTTGCCTCCCCCCATCCTCCTACTTGCCACCCCACCTTCTCCCACTTATTGGCCCTGGCATTCCCCTATACTGGGGCACAGAATCTTCACAAGGCCAGGGGCCTCTCCTCCCATTGATAATTGACTTCGCAATCCTCTATTATACACATGCTGCCAGAACAATCAGTCCCACCATGTATAGTCCTTGGTTGGTGGTTGAGTCCCTGGGAGCTCTGAGGGTACTAGTTAGTTCACATTGTTGTTCGTCCTAAGGGGCTGCAAACCCTTCAGCTCCTTGGGTCCTTTCTGTAGCTCCTTCATTGAGGACCCTGTACTCAGTGCAATGGGTGGCTGTGAGCCTCTACATCTGTGTTAGTCAGGTACTGTCAAAGCCTCTCAGGAGATAGCTATATCAGGATGGCTTGTCCTTCCTTCAGTCTCTGCTCTCTTTTCTACTGTCGGCAAGTAGCTGCTATTTAAAGGAGAAAGCCCAAAAGTCAAGTTTTTAAAATAAAATTAGACCACAAATCTTATACATTTCCATTTGATTTATGCAAAAGGCATTTTTGTCCCATGTGGCTTCTCAGAAAAAAATACAACGCTAAGTCATGAGTGAAGATTAAAATAAAAAAATAAAATAATCCTTTAAAAGATAGAATAGAGGACTATTAACATATCAGTTGAAAATAACATAGAAAAACATAGCTTTCACACTACTGTAGATGCTTTGATAGGCAATGAGTGAAGATTTTGTCTGTAGAAGAGGGAGAAATATATTTTAAATTGTTCAGGAATAATGATGCCTTTTATTATTGGATATATTACATTTTATGACATCTTCTACTCCCCCTGGAAAGGTTGATAATATTTACCTATCACAAGCATATTAAAGTTTGACTGCTAATTCTGTAATTCTCCTTTTTATGAGGTTTCTCTTTTTTCCATAAAAAGTTGACTTCCAATTTTTCTTTAGGATCTAGATGCTGGCTGTAAAATAATTTTAATATTGTTTATCCATAGTGATAGGACATTAAAACACCATGCCACTAAATATAATTAAGTTCAGAATTAAGGAACTCAGAAAAGGGATGAGGCACTAGGACCTCAGCCTAGAAAGACTTAGTTAATAAATAGATGAAAAATGTCAATCATTCATACTTGACAGTATGTGAAAATATTCAGATAAGACACTAAAATAGGTTTTCAGAAAATAGTAAAGCAATAATGTAAACAGATAATAATTCTTCCCATTAGACTATAAGCACCTTGAAGTTAGACATCATTGATAGAAATAAATCTGCCTATATGGTTTACTAGCTGCACAGGAGTGTTGAAACAGCTGCATAGTTGATGCTGTGTGAATTTACTCATTTTATTGGACACTGAGTACCATGGCCAGAGCTAAGCATGACCTTCACAAGTATTGCTCAAAAGCTGCAGAGAAAGCTTCTTGTTGTTACATGAAAAAGAGTTACTCCTTAGATATGGACCAAAGATTAGATAAATGTCAGTTATGATCTTGAGTGCTGAGGTGACATTAGACTCTTGATAACTCTGTATTATGGGACTGCAAATTTTCTGCTCAGTGTATGTCAAACTAAATACCTGTTTTGAAACTAAGTCAAATTTTTCATCGAATCCTTCTGTAATGATTCTATATCCTGAAATACAAATGGTGATCTTGAAGTTATGAATATGTGACATTAACCTTAGTTAAGTGTTGTTTTAAAAGGGCTGTCAAGATATTGTCAAAATATTCTAATTAATGCTTCAATAGTTTTGATGATAAAAATATTACTCATACCATTATAGTTATTTCATCTTTCTTTTTATATGTAAGAGCCAAGAAACTTTAAATATAGAAAAATAAGCAACATTTGACAATTTTTCCACTGCTTTTATACATGCCCTTCACTTTTCCTCTATTTTAATTTTATGCACTGTATAGTCATTTTTATTTGATTTATGTCTCCCCTAATGGAAAAAAAGTTTAAATTTAAGCTGGGGATAAGGAAAGGTTAGAGGCTGAAAACTGAATAGGGAGAAAATATAATGTGGTCTTGCTTACAATGGGTAATGCCACCTAAACTGACCTGGCTCTGGATACTTGTCAGCAAAATAAAGTTAATTGATGATCCCCAGGGGATTTTGCTCTCCACACTTGATATTATAAGCTCAAAGTTAAATGAGCAGATATGCTGATAATTTTAAATGAATTGTTTTCTCTCTCTTTCTGTCTCTTTTATTTTCTCTCACTTCCCCTTCCATGCTGCTGATCAAACCCAGAGATTCATATATACTATGCAAGTGTTGTACCACTGAGCTCCATCACTGCCACTACCCTTACCTCAAGCAGACACACTCCCACAGCTGCATACCCTCAAATGATTTTCTTAAAGGATTCTTAGAGAAGAATCTTCAGGAACTCAGTTCCTTACCTAGTAGGGGCCTTATTCTAAAAATTACGCTTTTAAAATTTCCAACCTTATATATTCAATGCATAGAATATGTAGCCACCACATATGTAGAGAGACATGGTAGATAGAGAAGTGATGAGTAGATAATTATGGAGGTAGATACATTTTAGGCACATACATACACACACACATATATATGTATATATGTACATATACATATATATATGACAGGTAGATTGGTGGATAGAAGATAGATAGATATATAGATAGGTTATAGACAGACAGAGAGACAGATATTAATTAGATAGATCATAGATTGATAATAAAATGTTGGTAGAAAACCGGAAGGACATAAAGACTGGAAAATTTGCATATTAGAGATAGTCTTCCCAAGATATGGCACTTAGCATCCTTCCCATTGATACTATTTCATTTTTCTAAAGGGATCCCCTGTTCCCATTTTTTTAAGCACAAGAATAGTAGTCAAAGCTAAAAAACTAATCCACTGCCAAAACTTTTAGTACTGCGAACTCTTTATCTATTATGTGCATATACAGGAAAAATACAGTGAACAACTGGTTTTGATAGTCAATGAGAATGAATCACTGTAGGAGACACACAGACTTCCTTGGTCCATTTTTCAAATTCTCGAATGTTGGCTTTGACAGTCAGAGAGTGGAATGATAGACCTAGAGAACTAAATAAAAATATTACGATGAAGTACCACAAACACAAAATCCTTGTTTGTTCTTAATAAGCTCTTAGGGGAACACTGATCCAGTAAATATTGGGGAAGAAAAAGTTTCTTCAAGGCTTTGTAAAAGAGAATCTTAAGCGAGAAGAGAACCCCCATAGGGTTAGAAGGGCAGTTGCTTTTTAACTAAGGCTGCTGTGATCAATGGTCTGACTGGCTTGGGGACTCTTTCTCACCATGCATCATTTCTTTCCTAAGTATTCCCACAAACTTGAAGTGGATTCCCAGTGTAGGAAATCCAGGAAGACAAGCCATATCTATATACTTACATTTTTCTCAAGTAGTGTAATACTGTCTTATAATAGGAAACTCTCTTTGATTTCCTACACCGTTATAGCTCAGACTCAAAGGAAGAAGGTACTACCTCATCTGTAATGCTCAGCGACATTCATTTACATTCAATCTGCTTCTACCAAGGTTTAATCTACAGCTTTTGTGGAGTATACATCCTAAGTGTCTTAGAAATCATAACTTTATTTTCCTCTCATATTGCAATAGACCAAAAGGGATGGCTACAGCTAGTTGTGTCAAGATTTAGAATAACAAGAAACAGGTAATTTCCCACAGAGATTTCTCTCCACTCCTACTATTATAATGAGATAGCTGTTTGATATTTTTTTGACATGAAACAAGATCTATTTGTTTTATTTGGTTTATTTTGCTGTGTTCTTACTTCTCTATATTTTAAAACACTTTAAAATATTATCTCTGTTTATACCCAGCATCTCTTTAATGTTTACTCAGTCATCTGGAAAATAAGATAAAAGTGTGAAAAATATTCTGTCACACCAAAGGTAAATGAAGATAAGCTGCCCAAGAAAACAAAATGATCAAAGCATATAGAGATAAGACATTTGCAAAAAAATGTTAATTTAGAATAGCCACTGCCATTTGATCCAAACTCTATACTTAAAATAGTTCTAAAACTAAAAATATATATGTGTTTGAAAGGGTGGTATAAAACTCTTCAAATGCCTAAAGTTTTTCAAAATTATGAGGTGCTTCATCATGGTCATAGCCCACATTTTCAAGAGTCTTCCTGTGCTGAACTCAATCATAGCAGCCCATTTTTTCATGATACTTCTTAACAACACCAGGGAAGAGTTACAACACTATTGTGAAACTATCTGAGAGTTCAGTGTTTCCTTCCATATAAAGACAGAAGAGGAAAGCCGGATAGTTTTTTCTTCCTTTCAAACTTCATTTTTCTCTTTCTCCATAGACAAGGAAAACTTTCTCTACTCTAGGAAGTAGATAGACAGAATAGACAGAGGTTCCATGACAATGCCCAAGGTTGGGACTATATCTCCCAGAACACCAAGGGTTGTACTCTGATATAATCATGACCATAGACTTGACAGGGGACCACCTCAAATCTGCTTTGGAACAACTGATCACTGTCTCTGTAGTATCTCAAGAAACACTGAAATTTTATCTCTTAGTTCCTGAGATGCAAATCCAGGGCTGGAGAATGATAATGATGCTGTAAATAAGAAAAGAGTGAGGCCTTGAACATTGAAATTTATCTCTCATATCTTACTTAAAGGGTGATTATCATTTATCTATCTATGTCTATCATCTATGTATGTATGTATGTATGTATGTATCTATCTATCTATCTATCTATCTATCTATCTATCTATCCATCCATCTATCTACAGATAGTGCCTTAGATTTCAAAATGCAAAGTTAATTGTTTTTCTGGCATTTTGACATAGTTGCAATTATTTAATGTTAAATTTTGTCAACCTATGTATGTCAGTTGCCATGATCCACAGCCAGTATTGGAATACTTTCCTCTATCAATACTTGATATTAGGTAATACTTTCTATTTCCCTAAATGCCATGTGTATTTTTAGATTTAGATGTATCTGTCTTGTACCTGAGCAATTATCATCTACACACGGGTTTCCAACAGGACTACCAGAAGCAACATGGTCTCAAGAGCACACCACAACTCCTGCTATCATTCAGCCTTTTTCTGTTTTCTCTTTTTTTCAGGAAGAGACACTTCCATCATTCTAACAATGCAGGTTAAAAATCAAGAGGTTTTTCTATACACTGTCAGTTTCTGATCCAAGCTGTGAGTAGATCATGCTGCCAATGCCATCAAAATATATGCAGAATATGTCCACGTGTAATCCTCAGAGCTACAACATGCTCTAGTCTATAGCCTTAGTTATCTCTTACTTCAGTATCCTCAACTAACATCTCTCCCATTGTTTATGAATCCCTTAGTGCAGGGCCCATACTCCATTACACATTCAAAGCAGTTCTGAAAATCAGTAGCAGTTCTTAATACATGCTTTAAACTACCCACCAAGTTACAATCTCAGACACAGCTGGATGCCTCTTCCTCTCTGACCTTGCGCAGCAACTTCTTTTTAATCATCTTTACACTGGCCTTTCTGCTCAGCTTTGACTTTTGCCTCAGACATTTTGCTCATGTGTTTCCAGCCACTACAGCCAGCCATCCTCCCCTGGATATCTTGAGTAGTTTTCTTGGTTTGACTCCTCAAATGGTTAAAATCCTTTTCTTAATCATCTTCCTTTTGACACAGTGCCCACATCACGCTTTATCTCCCCTTTCCCAATGTATTTTCACATATGACAATTACTATTTTTTATCTATTTGTTATTTAAAACTGTATAAACTTATTAAGGGGGCAAGATATTTTGTTTGTTTCTTGCTGAAACTAAGACAATACTTAAATGGATGAAATGACACTTTTCAGATATTCTCAGGCTTTCCCTGAGATGAAATGGTGATGTTTAAGACTATAATAGGTAGTAAACATTACAAGTATTACTAACTGTTTTCTATCTATGTCAGTAAAATAAAGTAATGAGTGGATTCTGTGTTGGAAGCTTGTATTTCTGAACCTAGGACAGTCTGCAGAAGCATTATTAGAACAGCCAAGATCTCTATTCATTCCCTACATGATATATACATTTCATCACCCAATAAACATTCATTAAATACTTTCATGTGAAGTACTTGATATGCAAGAGACAAAAGGCAATTTGACCCCAGGAAACTTATTCATCTAATGCAAAACTAGTTTTATATTAGCTTGGCTTTACATCATAGGTGCCTCTTATTTTTGAGATATCTCTAAAATAAATCCAGTGTTTCAAAAATGGTGAAAACATAGCACATCTCCTTCTAAAATAAAACCAACAGGAAAACCTTTAATCAATGTGAAGGTTAAATGCTGCCAAGAGCACAATGCATAACAGTGTTTTATTTTGACTCTTAGAATTAGAACCTCCTTGAATGCACTTAGTGTTCTAGTTCATCATTATTATTACAACCTGTGACCTGCAGAGCTAAGCAGGGCATGGCATACCTTGCCTTTAATCCTAACTTTAAGGAAGCAGAAGCAGGAGAGTCTCTGTGAGGTCAAGGACAACATGGTCAAAACCTACGTCTTCTGTCAAATCTATTATAGAAAATGTCATTTTTCATAATCACTGCATAGTACATGTATACAAATAAAAATTATGCTTCCAAATGTACACACACACACATACATGCACACACACGCACACACATGCACATATACACACAATGCTTGCACACATATATATGTGTGCACACATGTGTGTGTGCATCTCTGTGTGTGTGTGCATGTGTGTGGCTATGAACATATATGCATGTATGTATATGTGTTTGTATCTATGATTTTTAAGTATAATTTTCACAAAGCTCTTACACATTTATGAAAAACTGATATTCACCAATATTTTACTCCATATCTACAATTTGATATAGTCTTATAAAGAAACCAACATGAGGATAATGTTAGAAATTATGTAACTGTGAAAATATATGCTTTTTAAATTTAAAAACTACAGATTAAAGAAAATCTTAAATCACTCAAGTATAGGAAAAATAAGCTTGAGTTGCAAACATAGTCTAAAGATGTATAGATTGCTTTATATGTGGAAATAGCATGTAATAAATATTGAAGTGAATCATTTAGCATGATGAGCCCACTGAAACACACTAAATGGCAATTAAAACAAGATACATGTTTATTAAATGCAACTGGAATTAAGCTGTGTGGCACTAAACAAATGAAATTTGATATCTGAATCATATCTCACTCTGGTACAGCCTTCATCAAATATGAAGGCTGTGTTTTGAAAGGATATCATGTGCTCCTTTTAGTTTTTAATCTCTTTGAAGTATCAGTTTGATTCTTGGAGGACTGTGAAAGTCACAAGCTGAAGTCTCTTGATTACCAATGAACTTGTTCTCTTCTGTGTGGGTCTGCCAAGGAAGACAGCTATTCAAAGGAGCCATCTTCTCTAGGGACAGAGGTCTCTGTCACTATTTATGTCCCATAAGAAGCATATAGCTTGGCACAGGGTGAGGGCACAAGGCCTATTTATGCTTATGTATATATTTGTATTTACAGTGAATTACACTGTAAATTATTACACATTATTATTATGTCTTCACTTAAAGATGAAACAATAGTACCATATATATTTTTCCTGAAAAATTATGTTTTTAAGATTCACCAGACAGGTAAGAATAATAATTTCTGACTGTGATCAGACCTGTATGGGATATAGAACTAAAAGAGAATTACTGAGACATATTTTCTCTAGGTCTTACCATGCCATTATCATCTGAGTTGGTATACAAATAGTTAAGGGATAAAAAGCAAAACTAATGCTTCTCAAAGTTTTCATTTTTTTGTAATAAATTATCTGTGAAAATGACGATAGAAATGTTAACCTCTTTCTCCCATCCAATGACTTTTGCTGTGGTCTGGAACTAATCTGAACATGTTAATAATGTCTTAGAAATATATTCATACCACATTAAACTGTTAGATGCATATATTATCATTACTTGATGGATAAGTTTTCTTTCATATTCATCTTCTTTGGGAACTGGAGAGCCCTCGTGGGTAACATGAGAATTAGAAAACTTCTTCATCTTGATCATACTGTAGACTTCGAGTTTCATTTTGTTTTTAATCTATTTTGTAATTAGTTATTCATCAGACAAGGTGGAGAGTGTGCTTATCTGAGTTCTATGGATATTTAGGAGACTGTTTGAATCAGTCTAACTCAGGAAAAAAGTTTGCATACTTTGTGTTTAATACTCTACACTACAACTTATCATTATGCCTGAATTCTCTGATTTTTGAAAAATATATGGTCACATTGTTTACAGTGTTGCCATGAGAATTAACCAAGCATTTCCACAAGGTGGCCTTTTCATGTTTCAATAAAAAATTATCTGTTATATTCTTAATACCTCTCTATTAGTCCCAACACATATATACATTGAGTGTCTTTAATGAAGTCCAAAATAATAGTATCATCTCTAACCAAATTAGAGGCAACTGCTCTTTCTCTAACATTTAGCAGTGTGTCTATCACGTATTAGACAGACTAATAGCTTCAGTACCTACCAAAGATAGCACATTTTCAGGCTGTAAGAACTGCCTCAGCATAGATAGCAGAAAGAACAGGACTTTTTTTTTCAGAAAAGCTAAATTTTCCACACTTTTCAATGGCTCTGATTAGTCACCACTTAATTATTCAGTAAAATATTTCACTTTGAGTCTCCAAGTTTTTACACAGTCTAGATGACATGCCTAATCTTCAGGAGCCTAGTTGATTTTTTAACACTGTCATATTAGCAAGTGATAGCTGAACAATTAATCACAGCTAGACTGCAGTGCTCTGAACATGCTGTCAGAGAAATGAAAATAACTAGACCAACTATAGCACAAGCTGCTTATTTTCAGTTGTCTAAGCATGGCCTGAATCTCTCACTTTATTCAATTCCCTGCTAACTCTTATTTTCCTAGAAGTTTGTTTTCTATTTTTATTGAATAATTACAGGATGTCAAAAGAACCTGAAGTACTAAACCATAAACATCCTTAAGGATGATAACCTATCAAAATGGAACAGGAATCCTCTCATGACAACTAGCTATGCCCCAGGGCCACAAACACAGTGAACTTGCACAGGCCATCAGACTTGTGATCAAAGGCAGTATTGGTAATGAAGTGCCTGGGTTGGAGACTAATGTGTCAGAAAACCATTCTTTGCTTTATTATATCTTTTCTTTCCCTGGGAGAAAACAAAGGAAAACATCTCATACCAATAGGGATCTTGCATGACACATTCTATTCTAAATGGTAGCTTTACGAGGAACGTGTGTGACACCAAATATGTGGAGAGACGTGGGAAGTGAACAGTATGTCAGCCAAAACTGTGAAAAGGAGCTTTTTAACAAGTAAACTAAAAGAGACAGAGTAGATCATAATTGGGCTAGAGAATGGAAAAGTGTCCAAGTGACCAGTGACAGAGGACTCCCATTCCTAACTCACAGAGTCCAGAAGAAAAGGACAGAAGCTTTACCTCCCTCTTTCTACAGTTGAGCATTGAAAATATAAATTTTCTGGTGTTTATGAGATGGCTCAGTTAGTAAATATGCTTGCTGCCAAACATGATCACTTAATTCAATTCCCAAAGTCCACATGGTAGAATAGAGGTGAGGCCTGCTAATTGTCCTCAGACCTGTACAGAGAATTCTGAGGCATGTTTACACACACAGATACACACAGACACATACAGACACACACAGACACACACACACACATGTACACACACTGAGAGAGAGAATAAAGGAGAGAGAGAGAAAGAGAGAGAGGGAGGATGGATGGATGGATGGATGGATGGATGGATGGATGGATGGATGAGTGGATGGGTGAATGTGTAGATGGATGAATGGATGCATGCATGAATGGTTGGGTGGACAGATGATAGATATAGATAGACAGACAAATAGATGATAAATAGATTAGACATATAAACAAGTGTAGACAGACAAACTAATAGATAAACATTTGATAGCTAGATAGTGATAATGCTAAATGGTATATGCACACACACACACCCACACACACATATATAGATTAGTTAATAGATGCAATAAAAACAAAAAGATTAAAAATGTTTTTTTTTCTTGTTCTGGTTCTGAGAGTCAGAGGTCATCATGGTCACTAGAGGTAGATATACTCTCATAGCAATGCCAAGTATAGTGGTACATTAATCCCAGGACTGGGAGGCCCAGAAAGGCAAAGGAAGACAGATCTCTGTGAGGACAAGGTCAGTCCAACCTACATAATAAGATGTTTGTACACCATCCAGTGCTGGCTTCAAAAAGAACATGCTGTGCTGGATAGATTTATGTCAACTTGACACAAACTAGATTTTATTTTTTAAAACAAGGGATTTCTATTAAGGAATTCTCCCTATCAGATAGGACACTAATCGAGTCAGTCATCAGTGTTCCTCGATGACCGCTTCTTCCATTCTTGACTTCAGGCTTCTACTTTGAGTAGAAGCAGTAGCTCTAAGTCCATTCACAATGGACTGAGGTTGGCATACATAAGCTAAGATAAACATTTTTCTCCCCAAGTTGCTTTTGGTCATTGTGTTTTATCAGAGCAATAAAAGCCCTGATGAATTTAGGTGTCAGAAAAAATATTTTTGCTAATAATGCTAAACTTTATTTTTTGCCATATATTAACTCTACTTTTATTTGTATGTGTATTTTATTTTGTCTTTTCCAATAAGGTTTAGAGTAAGATTATAACTAGTTTATTTGGAAAAGAAACATTGGTAAGGTTATATGCAATAATAGGATAACATAATTTTAAAAGCTAGAAAATCAGGCTACAGAGACTGCATTCTGCAATGGAAACAAAAACACACACTTTGGTCTGCTTCTCCAGGGTTTGTAAAGTAGAGATACTTAGAGACCCATTTCTCCTGGTCTGTCAGAGGCAACTTTAGGGTTATCAGTTCTTAACACTTTCATCTTCCTTTATAACTTCTCAGGGAAAGAACTCTCTCCACCAGTGAAGGGCCAGGGGCAGCTTTTCAAAGCACATTGAACAGTTTAGGCCATGGCAGGCTCTGACAAGCTCTGCCAATCTTGCTTCATTTTGTTTGGCATCTCAAAAATTGCATGGTGAAAAAGATAGTCATGTCTAAGAACGAATCATGACATATGGACCCTTGAATGCTTACCTCTTCTGCTAATTTTGTACCTATGTTCCTAGTTTAATTATAATAATGACATGTCATTAGAATTAAACTACATGACAACAGAAAGGTTCAGGGAGTAACTAAATGGCAACACACTGAATGATATTTAGGTGGCAGTCACTGTTAGCACTGAAATTATAGTAAATAGCAGAACATATAGGTATGAACAGTCCTTGGGAGTGCCATTCAGGTAGAGTCTCCTCAAGGTATGAGCTCCTGTGACATCATTTAATTAAATGGAACCCATAATAACTCTTTGTAATTTTTCCAAGATCAACCAGGAAGGGCAATCCTAAAATTGTGCTTTTTTTTTCCTACTTGATAATACTAACTGCTTCATATGTAAATTATGCTAAAATTTTAAATATGAAAAATTAATCAAATGCCCACAAATCATCCAGACTTGCTTTCAGGAATACATTGCTCATAATGTTTTGTAGGCTTTTGGAAGTGTTTTTAATATGTTCCAAAGGATGAACTTCTAGATAGTATTAGGTATTATATTATACTTTTTTAAAGGACACCATGTAAGAAATAAACAGTATATGATTCCTGTCCTCATAGACTGTACAAGTCAGTTCAAAATGACAAATATGAAAGATGCAAAGGAGAATGGAGATAGGCTATGCAACAAAATCCCATAGAACTTTCATTATTATGTATTTATTATTACTGTTTATTTCTAGAGTATCAGAGATTTCTGTCAGGCAAATTTAGGAAAGCAGTATTTCCAAGGCAGAAGTATTTATTGCCTTGCCTGTTTGAACTGGTCTCTCTGTGACTGCTCAGGATGATATGGGTTTGTCAGAATTGTAATTGATAGTGCCCTTTCAACATCTATCTATCTATTTATCTGCCTGGCACACACAACAACTTTTGTCCACCCTGCTTGTACAAAACTGGAATCAAAATAACCACAAGCCCTCCAGTCTTGCCACAAATCATTCTCTAACAAGTCTTTGACACACCACTTTGATATAGAAAGATCCAGTAAAGCTGTTTGTTATGCATTTGGGCAAAGATACCAGTCTTTATTGAAAAAGTCATAGGCAGGGTTCAAAGCAGATCATTACAGGAACTAGAAAGCAATGGGTATTATAATAGAAAAGGGTGTGTCTCCTCCACTTCAGGACTTCTGATAGCAGCAAAAACAGTATGACCTACACACAAAAATGCAGTTTTCCTGATTTCCAAAAAATTAAATACATGTTCAGAATATGAGACTTAGTAAAGCCAATTTTTAGGTTTCTGGGAATCACTTTGTCAGAAGTTCTTTGGATAATCATTAGACCTGTACAACAATGGAAATACTTTGTTTTGCTCTGAAATTTTGCAATGTGTTGGGACTTCTGAGTTAAAAAATGTCTTCTTAACATATTTTTTATACAGGCTTGGAGTAAAAGTGGTTTACCACACCTAAAAATCTCAAAATGAATATTGTTTTGCAGAAGAGCAAAATAATTATGGGAGTGAGTCATCACTCTATGGCTTTGGACAAATTTATAGTACCTTTATGAAGATTCACCTAGGTGATTCCAAAGATCTCTCCTAAAAGTAATTATTTAATCTTTTTAATGATACAGAGCACAAAATATAAAATAGAAAGAAGTTGTTCTTCTAGAAAAGAGTAGACCATTTCTTCAAATATATTAGGAAGTCCAAGCCTGAATTTGAAAAATGAAGGATGATTCATATTGCTAGCAGTTGATTTTCTGAAGTACTCAATTAGAATATTAGTTTAACTTGAGGAAATGGCCTTGTATAATATAAGTCTACCTGTTAAACATAGAAATAAAAGGGGAAAACAAGCAATGGTTTGAAGGAAAATGCCCCACTCAGGTTCACAGGGTCTGGCACCATTAGGAGGTGTGGCCGTGTTGGATCATACTGGCCTTGGTAGAGGAAGTACATCACAGGAGGTGGGCTTTGAGGTTTCTGAAGCTCAAGGCAGACAGAGTAGCAAACTCTCTCTTCCTGTTGTCTGCTTATCTAGATGTATAATTCTCAGCTACCCCTCTAGGAACATGTCTGCTTGCATGCCACCATGCCTGATAGCTCTGAGGAATTGAGCCCCTCCGAAGAGGAGGACTTGGAGGGAGAAGTGGCTCGCTATAAGGAAGATAGGTATCATCTGGATGAGCATTCGCAGCTTCTCCAGAATCGAAAGCGAAAGGGAGCAAGAGATCAGAGCCGCAGAACGCTTTATGCTGTCCTGCCTGCTCTTCCAAGT
>NW_022196894.1:39318133-39318880 GCF_008632895.1 Mastomys coucha | reverse complement strand
ATAAAACAAAAAGGGGGTATTGAGGAGGCTTTGCCCTCGGTGCCAAGAGTAACCATCTCTATAGTACTTCTTACTCTTAATTTTTTAAATTTGGATGATGATGGACATACAGCTGCCAATCGTCATTGCTCGGAACCTGACAGGCCAAAGGAGATGGCAAAATGAAAGGATGTTTTGACCCGTCAATGGAAAGGCTCGGATCCTATTTTAATAAGATCCAGGGGAGCCGTTTGTGTTTTTCCACAGGAAGAAGATAACCCGATTTGGATACAGAGGCTAACAAGAAGAATTGAGGCGAAGGAAGATGGATCATGACCGGCCCTTCGGGACTCAGATCCTGACCTGTCTGCACAGGTCTGGATCTGTCGTTTATAGAAGGATTCGGTTCCTGGATTTCTTCAGCCCTTTTTTATTTTAAGGAATGGGTGGGAGTCGGCCTGTTTGGTGCAGCTCTATGCTGCGGCCTTGTGTTTTGCTCTTGTTGATCTGTAAGCTCAAAACCCAACAAAAACGTGACAAGGTAGTCATCACTCAGGCACTTGTGGCCATTGAACAAGGAACTTCTCCCGTGGTGTGGTTGTCCATGCTACACAAATCATAAAACCTCCTGCCGTCTTGTTCCTCCCCTGGCCAATAGCGCCTTTGCTAGTTACGCCCAGCAGGGTCAGAGTAGACAAGGTACGCCAGCTCCAGGGTACCCAGAGATGGGCAACCTTCCCCAAACGCAGACCAACCTAAGACACGGAG
>NW_022196894.1:39291420-39316945 GCF_008632895.1 Mastomys coucha | reverse complement strand
AAAATCGATCATCAATAGGAGGAGAGGACCTCGGCCCTGTGAAGGTCCTGTGCCCCAGTGTAGGGGAACGCCAGGGCCAGAAAGTAGGAGAGGGCAGGGTGGCAGGCATGGGGATGGGGGAGGCAACAGGGGTTTGTTTTTGTTTGTTTTTTTGTTTTTTTGGAGGGGAAACTGGGAATGGAGAAATTCTCATGTAAATAAAGAAAATATCTAAAATAAAAAAAAAAAAGAAATTAAAAAAAAAATACCAAGTAGAAGAAGTCAAAATCAGCAACATTAGCATTCAAAGAAAATGAGTGGATGCCAGGTCTGCATAGCATTTCTTTGTAACTGACACTTAAAGACCACTGCACATGACAACTTTCCACAGACACACTTTACAAATTTTCTTGGTATATTAAGTAATAAAGACAATATGCTGCACCATAAAATAAATCTGAATGCACTTAAAGCATCAAAGCCCTACAATAATCTTTGAGCATATTATAATTAAAATAACAATCAATAACATATCTAGCAAGCACAAATCACTTGCAAATTAAAATACCATGGCTCTATGAAGTAATTACGAACAGTATTGAACTGAATGATTATGAAAGTGTAACAGGTAACAATTAGTAAGTAGACAATAATCCAGGATTTAGAGGGGGATTTTTCATTTTAAAAATGTAGCAATGATTTAGCAAATTACTGTATGTGTCAGGGTCCAGAAATCACATCATAAACCACAGGAACATTGATCTCAGTCAGAAAGGGATAATTTTTTGAGTACATGCCTCAGGATTGGTCGACGAGAAGGCCATAGCCCATTTTCTGGAACTGATTCATGGCATTGAGTTAAGATCCTATAAGGCTTTGAAGCCTAAAATCCACAAACATTTGTGCGAAATTATTCCATCAATTCGAATTTAAGGATAGGGGGATTTCCTAAGCAACATTTATTGTACATTTATCATGCTTCCATTGGTTGAGGTATTCAAATCTGGCAGAGTTGCCTTGTCTAATATTCATGTCTTGCCAAACAGGATGTCAGTTACCTACATATATGTCTCTTTCTGCCAAGCAGGATGTCAGTTCCCTTGGAAACTTAAACTTATACTACTCAAAATGGAAGTCTTGTCTCACTTATGGTGGGGTTCATCCCAGGTGTAGCTTATACCATAAAAGTTTATGCATAGGTTCAGGGAGTGCTGTTGAGTGGTTGGTTTGGGTCCAAGCTTATTGTGAGTAACTATACAAAAGTTCTATTGACTTCTATTATGATTGGTTTCTGATGGCACAGAACATAATAGAATATGTAATCAATCTTGAAGTTAGAAAATTTCCTAGTAACAGCAGAAACATATGAGAAAGTTTTCTTATAATGGCAAGCTAGCCAGATAACAATTGCCTAGGCTTTAAGATTTTACCCAGGCCTTAAAATTTTATCTAGGTCTTAATATTTTACCTAGATCCTAACTTTATGTGTATATTGAGAAGAAAAAAAAATCAGCCAAAGTTTACAGAAGTAGGAGGGTTAATGTTAAAAGTTAAGGGCAGAGATTAATGACAAAAAATACATAGAAAATTCTTTTTAAAAAAAATATCAGTGATCTACCTATCATCTCTCTATACATATCTGTCTGTCTGTCTGTCTGTCTGCCTGTCAATTATGTTTTTAATATATCACGACTGCAGTTTTCCCTTTCATTCTCTCAAGCCCCCATCACCCTTCTCCTCAGATATACTCCTTCTTTTCTCTTTAGAAAAGAGCAGGCTTCCCAAGGGCACCAACTGCATATTGCATAATACGATACAACAGGACTAGGCACAGCTCTTCATATTAAGGCTGGATGAGGCAAACCAGTAGGAGTAAAAGGGTCCCATCAGCAGATGAAAGTCTGAAACACTCCCACTAACCCTGTTAGGAGTCCCACGAAAACACAGAGCTAACAATCATAACATACCCAGAAGACCTAGTACAAAACCATGCAGGCTTTATAATTGTAACTTTAGCAGGATATGATGGCCCAAACCTTTGATCTCGGCATTAGGGAGGCAGAGAGATTTGGAACACTGTGAATTCAAGACCAGCCTTGTTTGAAAACAAACAAACAAACAACAACAATAATAGCAACAACAACAAAGCACTCCAGGTATTAGTGACTCACACCTTTAGGTCTGTCTGTGAAAGAATTCTCAGAGAATAATTGAGATTAACTTAGATTAACCCAAAATCAAATGGAACCACTCCATGGCCTTGGGTCCCATATTGACCAAAGTAGGAAAGAGAAATGCCAGATGCACACCAGCACACATCTCTCTGCTTCCCGATGAACTTGTATGTAAACATCAACCTCCCGGTCTCCTTTCAATGCTTTTGCCACCATGGTGATGATGTTCTCAAATCAGGAGCCAAAGTAAATTATGATTCCTTACATTGTTTCTTGGGATCTTGTTTGTGAAAATATGAAAAGCAACTTCTGGATATACACATCAATGAAAATGTATATGAAAAGCATGTAAAAGAATCAATAAACTCAACAAGAAGATGGAGAAGAGGTGAAGAAAAAAGACAAAATAGTTAAGCAGAAACATTAAGGACATATGCACCTGGCCATTAAGCCATGAGAGCTAAAGGAAAGCAAATGAAAAACACTACAAAATAATATTCCACAGTTTTAGACTGATAAGAGTAGGGAGATATTTGTATTTCTCATACACTGCTGACATTGCTGTTGCAAATGTAAAACTACCTTTAGATATTTCCAAGAAAAATGACTTCATGCATCTACATAAATCCTTAGATAAAGATGTCAGTTATAGATTTATTTATAAAGATTAAAACTAGAAATAATCTGTAATTCTATAAATAGCTAAGTGTAAAAACAAATTATCATATATCCACACATGTTTTCCTCCTTAGCAATTAAAATGAATACATTATAGATACATTAAAAAAAAACCTGGGATAGTCTTAAATCTAAAATTATGCACTGAGGTTTAAAAAAAACTGACAAAAGATGTCAGTCTACCGAGTTATTGAGATGAAATTATTACAAATATAAATTAATCCCTGCTAATAGAATGCAGGTGAGTAGTTACTTGAGGATGCAGGTAGGGAAAGAACAGTGTTTGAAAGGGGTTCGAAGGTAGCTTTCAGGATAATAGATATGTTAGTTTTCCTATTTGCCATGATGATTCCATGGCTATACAAATGTTTCAAAATTCTGTGAATTTAAGTATATATGATTGAATTATATTCTACAGTTCAAACCTTGTACAGAGTGATTAGCTCAGCTTTTAGATTCCATCACTGAAGTTTCGTTGTGCAGTGAGCAGTGGTTACTACAAAAGCTCAGAATTGATCAAAGTGTCGAGATTGGCAGTGGAGTGCTCAGCCATGAATAGGACATCAGTGTCATGGTCCTGGCATAGAAGACTTTGGGAATAGTATGGAAGAGGGAGAGGAAATATTAAAAGAGCAAGAGGCCTGGGAGAACTAGAGAGATACAGGGAACATGACAACTCCTTTGTACGTGAACTTTGAGCAGATATGGTTGTCCTGCAAAAGATAGTCACAACTGCAGCATGGAAGGTGGCAGGGCTCATGAGACTACATCCCAGTGGGAAATCTCTTGAGAGTTGATGTCTTCTCAGAGAAGAGAAGTCAACTTTCTTTGTTTGGTTTTGTTTTGTTTCCGAGACAGGGTTTCTCTGTGTAGCCTTGGCTGTCCTGGAACTCACTCTGTAGACCAGGCTGGCCTCGAACTCAGAAATCTACCTGCCTCTGCCTCCCAAGTGCTAGGATTAAAGGCGTGTACCACCACCGTCCTGGAAGTCAACTTTCTTTAAAGGTGTTTAAACCTTTAACAGGTTGAGCATGTTCCAGTGGATGGGCCTACATCCTTAGATACATGGGTACAAAAACTGGACTCTGCTTGTTCTATATAGAAAAGGAAAAGGAGGGAGCATGAATTTGGGTGGGGTTCGGAGACTGAGTGATGAATCTAGGAGTTAGTAGACAGAAGAATAGACGATGATCAAAATATATTGTATGCATGTACAAAGTTTTCAAAGATGTAATAATATTAATAATTATTAATAATAAATATCCACACTTAAAACAGACCCTATTGTCTCAGCCTTCTAAGTCCTAAGGTGTGTGAAACTACAGCTGCTGTCTGTTGATGCTATTAATTTGGATCAAATGATACTAGATGTTTTTTACCAGGTTAAATAGTAATGGTGCTTTTAATTTTCCCTTTGCAGTCAAAAGTGGTACTTAGGGAAGTATTTTCTAACTATGTAAACAGTCTGTTCTCGAAACTTTCTTTTACTAGTTTTAGTATTTATTGATTATTTTGTCTAAATCAAGAATTATTAAAATGGTTGTATGATGACAAAATTAAGATGATTCTTCTGGAATTATTAAACTCTACCTCAGTAAAGTCATCCACATTGATCTAGGCTTAATTTTATCTTTCTATAATCAAAAAATATTTGCTGAAAATATTCCAGCCATGTTCTGGTTACGTTTTATGTTCTTGAGGGATTACTTCTGCAGAAGTGCAGCAAAAGTTGCAACTTTGTTTTTCAAAAAATTAAAATCTGGTAATTCTACAGAGACAGCCATCTAAAGGAGAATGTTATAATCAATTTTGACCTTTTCTTCATAATTCTTAATGCACATTTTACAGGCTTTGGTCACCAGTGTCTCTAAGTTGAAATTGCTGTGTCCTATCCCTTGCCAAGTATTTAGGATGTTAAGCAGTATCAAGCCCCATGTTCTGCAACTTTATCTCTGTGTTCCAGGTCACGACATTTTATGTGGCTTCTGCTTTAGAGACTTGCTCATATCGCAGGTGTTTGTCTGCTCATGTGCTGATCCATTAAGAGGCGGGAGAGAATATATGAAAAACAGACAAGACATGCAATTATTCAGAGAGTCCACACATCTTAAGGAAGGCTAAGCTAACTTCCAGATGTTCACCTCATGTTTTCGAGACTTTAAGTAGTTTTCCCTAGCACAGATTGGAAATCTAGCAGCATTGCCTCTTGTTCTTGTAACACACAACACCATCAAGAGCATTCCTTAGCTTAGGTTACTGCTCTCTTCTCTTTGTTTGCTCATTGGATTTTCCACTGAAATGTATCTAGTTTATTTTACTGAATAAAAAAGGTCCACATATATAATGAAAACTTTGTTGAATCAGTTATGTCTACACAAATATAAAATGATCTATAATTTCCCTAAAAGTAATCTGGTATGTTGTAAAACTATATATACAAACGTACACATTTCCTTAATTAATTTTTATGAAATAATACTATAATTTCTGGTCTTGGTTTTCTCTTCTACACTTAATAAAGTTTGAATATTCATGTGTATTTATCTACTGTTTATAACATTTATGTAGTAGTTTATTGATGAGTGTTCCCAGATTCATATATGCTTAATTCTTTGGGATTACTTCTACTTTGGGTCACTGTGATAAATGTTATAGTGAATATATTTCTACACACAAATCTGAAACATACATACATACTTTTTATAAGTATACAGAATATACATAGTTTTATGAAAAGAAAAATAATACACAAGTGCATATATATCTTTATGAACTTGCATGGCTATTCCAAAATAAATATAATACATTATGAATGCTAAATAAAAGCAAGCACATATTTTGCACTTTAATAGCTTTTTTAGAATGATTGTACCAATTTATATTTCTACCAACAAAAAATAAATTCCCTCAATTTCTTTCCATTGTGGATTATTTAGATATATATTGAGTATTCACCAACAGACTGTGCCTAAACCCCTGTTTTTCTTTCAGTTTTCTCTCAAAGTGTAAAGAAAATCCTTCAAATAGAATATATCTTTCATTTATATACTCAATTTCCATAGCATCTAAATGTGATGATACTATAGTCAAAGTATACTATACATTGTCTGGAAGTAAGTGGGTCTCTATACAGTCATTTCTTGAATACCAAATTACCTTTATCTTCATTTTGCTGCTTTTTAAGAAAGTCTATTTGATGTCCCAACTTATTGAAGAATCATCAAATTTCATATTTCACATAAAAGTAAATGTGAACATTAAATCTTGCCTCAAACTTGTCTTCTTCCATCTTCTGGTTCATACAGAAAGAAAGGATTCGAAGAGTGTTATTTCATCAACTTCTCTGCTGGACAGAGATGCCTTCACTGATGAGGCAGAGACGCTTTGCCAGCCAGTACTCCACTGACTTCTGAAGCTGATCTGAGCAGGAGCCACAGCCATTATATGAATAAGTCATGCATGATCCCTGGGTATATTATCAGCCCCTTGTGGGACATTTTTACCAATGATGAAATGTTATTGTTGTCGGTGTCAGACATTCAGTCTTTATCAGTCTCCTTCATGACAGCCCTCGTTATTCAGAAAGACTTGGGACAACTTCAAGGTGAGAACATTCAATACAAGGTCATAGGAACCAGATTTCTTTCCTATCCACTGCTCAACCACTTCTTTTCTATTTCAGCATGACTCACAAAGCCACACATCTTCTCCCAGCACTGCAGTGGGAGTGATATAACAGAAGCTTCATCTGCTAGGACCGCAGCGCCATCAAATTAAAAGAAATATATAACCTCTTAACTTGAGTCTTTTCTGGAAGACCTGACTTATGTCTTCACATACTGACACCTTTCCGAATCCAGAAAATCTTTTGGAAGGCAATGCAGTGTATTAAAGAACTCATGGACTTTAGAGCCAGAAATATATTTTCTTCTCAGATTTTAATTATGTAGACATTGCTAAATACTGAGGTGTAATCCTCATCTTCAAAATGAATCAAATGCTGCCTGACTTGAAAAATATTGTTCTTAGACATACATTTTTGTAGTACATATGCATACATACACAAAATGCTTGCTTGTTATTTGAATCATTATAATAGTAGAATAAATTATTGCTTTTTATTTTCCACCCATTTGTACAATGCCTTGTGTAACATAATGCCTCAACATTTTAAGGTGTATTTTAATTCTAAGTTTGTATAATTATTGGAAAAGGAAAAATGAAGAAGTTTTTGCCCAGGTGTGCTTTGTATGAGCCCAAACCCTACACTCTCATTAGCATGCCTGAAACACCCCTACCCCACCCCGAGTAATTGCTGTATTTTTTCCATTCCCTTGTTCTGACTCACAGTTCTTTATGGTTTTCTCAAGAGCTGTTCTGCGAGGTGCTGCAGGGTTTGGAGGAAGGGTTGGAACACACAGATGCATGCCAGAATGTCAGCTCTGCACATTTAGACTGGCAGATTGGACATGCATTATGTGCAATTATGCAAGTGTTCGAGAGAGGATGACAGCCTCTCAGTCTCGGAGGAGCACGGCCGTGCTGTGGTGGAGGATTGAATGGGAGCATACCCCACATTCAAGCAGAGCCTTCATGGGAAAGAAGTCAGTACCCAGGAAGCACTTATTTTTTCTCTCATCATGAATTTGTTCTTTCCCATTTGCCTTTCTTAATCATAAAAAAATGCATATATCATGATGGAACTAGAACATACTCTAGGCAAAAAGCTTTTGACCAGTTAGTGGATACCTTTAAACTAAAAATTCAACAACTGAGAAAATATTTATAGTTGAAGCTAAGCACATTTAGCTAATGTAAACATCAGATAATGCCAATACATTGACTTGAACTTCATAGCTTTTATGATTATTAAAATTAATGTTTGTTTTTTCATAAATCATCTATCCTTTTGTATTTTCTTCTATTAGTGCAATAGGTCTAAGATAGCTTGTAATATAAAGATAGCAAAACAAGCCACTCAGTACATGTTTGATTGAAAAACTATGGTCATATATCTATAAAAAAATGAGAATAAAAATTTGGGTCTTTCAAAACGTTAGGCCTACCTAACAGGTAGAAACTAAAAAGGGTGTGTGTGTGTGTGTGTGTGTGTGTGTGTGTTTCCAAGTTGGATTTCTATTGCATCGATAAGATATCATGACCAATAGGAACTTTGAGAGGGAAAAGTTTATTTGGCTTTTTTCTAATCTCAGTTCATCCTGAGAGAAGCTAAGGCAGGAATGCAAGGAAGGCAGGGTCTTGGGCATAGTAATTAGAGAATATATCATGGAGGAGTGCTGCTTGTTGGCTTGCTTAGCTTGCTTTCTTATACCACACAGGACCACCTGCCTAAGGATGATACCTTGCCTCTAGGCAATCTAATGGCGGCAGTTTATCAACTCAGTTTGTTTTTTGTTTGTTTGTTTTGTTTTGCTTTATTTTTCTTTCTGTTTTTTTTTTTCTGAGAAACTGTAGCTTGTATAAAGTTGAAATAAATCTAACCAGGACTCTCTCTCTCTCTCTCTCTCTCTCTCTCTCTCTCTCTCTCTCTCTCTCTCTCTCTCTCTCTTTCTCTCTCTCTCTCTCTCTCTCCCTCTGTGTGTGTATGTGTGTGTGTGTGTGTGTGTGTGTGTGTGTGCATGTGTTGGTGTATCTGTTTATGTAGGCATATTGATATGCCAGAGAACACTATTCCTCCAGATCTGGCCACCTTAGTTTTTAGAGAAATACAGTCGCATTGGCTCAAATCTCCCATAGTAGGCTATTCAGCCTGGCCAACAAAGCCAAGATTTCTGCCAAACTCTACTTCCTAAAAGCTGCATTTATAACACATATTTCTATACCCCCTCTCTCCCTCTCTCTCTCCCTTTCCATCCCAATCACAGTTTCTCCTCCCTCCTTGACTCATAGCAACCCATTCCCCTCTCAACCATCCACTCCTCTTGAGAAAAAAGCAGGCTTCCCATGGATATCAAATAGCACTAAGACTAGGCACCTCATTTCCTACTGAGGCTGAACAAGGCACTCCAGTAGGACAGGGAAGTAAATGCAGGAAAGGATCATGAATGCAGGCAACAGAGCCAGACATAGTTGCTGCTCCAACTGTAAGGAGTCCTAAAAGAAGGCCAAGCTATACAACTGTAACATAGGCTTAGGTTAGTTCCATGCAGTGCCCCTGGTGGGCTTTTCATTCTTTTTGAGTGCCAATGAGCCCAGGTTATCTGAGATTGTGGGTTTACTTTGAAGTCCTTGATCGCTCTGGCTCCTGCAATCCTTCCTCCACCTCTTCTTTAGGTTTCTCCAAGCTTTGCCATCTCTTTTCATCAGTTTCTGGGTGAAGCCTCTGTAATGACTAGTGGGCTAGACATCAGTCTATGAATACAGTAGAATATCACCAGTAACCATTCCATTGATCTCTCTCCCTCTCTCCCTCTCTCTCTCTCTCTCTCTCTCTCTCTCTTTCTCTCTCTCCTTTCTCCCTCCCTCCTTTCCTTCCTTCCTTCCTTTCTTCCTTCCTTCCTTCCATCTTTCCTTCTTTTTCTTATCTGTCATATTTGGTTCTGTTCTATGTCTCTGGGCTATCCAGCCTCTGGTTCCTTCCAAGCGTGCCATGGAGTCATGGATGAGCACCTTTTCTCTCATTACATGGGTCTCTTGCTAGACCAGCCACTGGTTGGCTACTCTTAAATTGCTGCTCCACCCATAACCTAGCACTTCTTGTAGACATGACAAATTTTAGGTCAAAGAATTGGGGCTGGGTTGGTGTCCCAGTCCCTCAGCTGAAAGTCTTCCCTGGTCACATGAGATGGAATCCTCAGGCTCATGAATTCAGGAGCAAGACTCAGGACCTTGTGTTTGCCAGATAAGAGTTTTGCTCACTGAGTCCTCTTTCATTCCCCTCCCCAGTCTTTAAAAAATACAATCAGGGGCTGGAAACACAGTTCTGTTGTTAAGAGAGCTTATTGTTCTTGAAGAGGACCCAAGTTTGATTTCTACCAACTATGTCTGTCAGCTCATGACCATGTGTATCTCTAGTTCCAGAAAATCTTCCAATCATCCTTTCTTCCTTCTTTTCTCCTTTTCTCGTCAGCCCTCCTGTGGTGACTTGCATCCATATGTTCAGATTAACGCATACACAAACATACATAATTATACATAAAATAACTCTTTAAAAAAACAAGACAAACATACATAATTATACATAAAATAACTCTTTAAAAAAACAAGACAGAATTTTTTTCCTATAGAATGAAAAAAAAAAGAAAAGAAAAGAAAAGAAAAGAACAGCTAGAAACCTGTCCTCATCAGGAAGAGGGCCAAGAGTAAAATCAATATTGTAATTTTATTTATAACAAAACCACATTTATTTCTTACTTTATATGGTCTATTTCTGTTTACCATTTTTGTTGTATTCTTTCCAAGAAATAAGATATTGACCAGGGAGTGAAAATTACTAAGCTACATGCATGCAATGTGATATGACTTAAATGAGAGCCTTTTCCCACTGCACAGATGAGGAGGCTGAGTGGAAGGAAGTCGGGGAACATGTGAACGTGATCATTAACTTCCAGGGTAATAAAACAGAAGAGGCTTGCAGTGGCTTGTCTTTGAACTAGCCACAGCATCAAAATAAATATTCCAACTCTACCCTGAGACAGAGAGAAGAGCTCAGGTGAAGTCACAAATGATGCAAACATTTATGTTGTGGTTTTCAGACAGAGTTACAGATATTGAGCATGTATCTCTTATACAGTCATATATGTGTGTATATATATATACATATATATATATGTTATAAAGGCAATAATTATACTATTCTACTTAAGTCAACTTCTATTTTAAACAACTATAATTTAAATACTGAGACTAATAATGAGCTTTATTTTTTGACTTTTTCTTATGGTAGAGTCTTTTCTTCTTCCCTCACATATCAAGTTGTCCTGTGTACCTCTATGCATATGCCACCATACTATACACAAATATGTCATGGATATCTGCTCTCCTGAGCTATGGATTTTAGGAGGAAAATGAGTTACAGAGTACTTACATCACAGAAGTGGGCTTAAGGTGTTACAGAAATATTAGAAAAAAAATCAAGTGTGGTTTGTTTCTTTTAGTTCAGAAGCGATATGGTTGTCCATCAAAGATGGTATCTAATCAAATAACACTAATGTGAGGAGACCAGGAGTGAGCCTTTAGGAGTAGCTGATGGTGGGAGACAGAAACTTGTCATGATCATTGCATCCCACGAATAAAGAAATGAGCAAACTGAGACTTACTCTGTAAGGTCTCAGAGGAGAGCCTATTTTAAGGTTGTAATTGAATTCAGGTGTAAATTACAAGACTATATTTTAATTGCAGGCATAAATGGCATCCATATTCATGACCAATAAGTAGAAAGCAAATGAATGATATAGAACAACATTTGCATACCATAAGTTCTGGCTACAAATAATATCCCTGTTTAAATAGCAAATATTATCATTGGAGACTTTTTAAAAAATTAACACTTTTATATAAAATTAACATAACTTTTTATTCAGCACATTTTGCTATTATGTATTTGTTATTAATGATATTTCTTCAATGTGGAGAGTCAAACAGCTTTCCATACAGGAATTCTTAGACATTCTCATCTGACTCTTAGTGTCTGAAGCTTCTAATAAGGCTTCAGGTCTCAAAAACAATAAGTCAGAGAAAACAAATAGAAAAATTTGTTTTCCAAAATGTTATCATGAATAATCTCTTATATATAATACCATTTCCCCCAAATACTTTCATGAGTAATTTCTTATATATAAGACTAAATTAACATTAATAAAGCTACATCTTTGAAGAGGAATCAAATGAAAATATAATCAGAGAAAGCTCAAATTTTATCCAGGGCACTTTAGCCTTTAATGAAAGAAGACTTTATTTAAAAACTTTTCAATACAGTGTTTAATTTCAGTAAAGTTACAGAATCCAAATATACATGTTTGCAGAGATGACAGTTATCATCCACTCAGTACAGTGCTGATGGTGGTTAAGGTATATTAGTACTTTCACACAAGTATAGATCCCGTGTTCTGGTACTCTGATGATGAGTGGACCAGCCTAAGAGCTCCAGGTAAGCCTCCTCAGAGAGTTGCTACTTTATTCCTTCTGCTGATGGGGTAGCATCACTCTAGAAGAGACAGCACACTAGAAGACAAGTGTTTGATGCCCATCTAACCATATCAAAATGTTATAGAATATGGAGTGTCAATAAGGGCATTGAGTCTAGGTTTTAGGTGCACTCTATAAATAGCAAAGAAGCTGAGAGGCATAGGTGGGGCACATGATAGAGTTTTTACATTGTGGATCAGTAAAAGTATTATGTGGAAGTATCAATAGACTGTCTTTACCACCAAACAATGCAATTTACTATGATTTAATGAGATATTAAAAAGAATAATCACATTTGTTAATCATGATCATTAATGTATTATGTATTATATCCAATCTTACATATAATATGGCCTATGATATGAATCTATTTTAAAATACACTCACTTATTGAGTATAATAATTACCACTAATATTTCTGTATTGTGGATAAGGAGACTTGGCTACAAGTAATTATATAAAACACAAGTAGCAGAGTATTTTTAATTCCAAAAGCCTAGCAATGAGTCTTCTTGCTAATGTTCAATAATGCAGACCAACAAACCAGAACCCATCCGTTCAAACATACTTTTCTTATTAATAATATTTTGTATGAGTCAACAGTCAAGGTATTTACAACATTTTTACTACATCCAGCAACATGGTGATAGCCAGAATTTATTCGGGGTATACATATATTCATACTCTGCCTCTCTGTGTGTGTGTGTAGGCACACATGTATGCACATGCATGTGGAGGCCAAGAATAGATCACAGGTATCTTTCCTATATTATTGTCAACCTTTATTTTTGAGAAAGAGTCTCTCATTGAATCTGAAGCTGGTTTACTCACTAACTAATGAGATTCAGGGAGCTACTTGTCTCTGCAGCTCTATGCCTCCTCACACAAGAATTACAGGTGTGGTTTCCCATTCCCAGCATTTTCTGTGGGTTGTGGGGATTAAACTCAGGTCTTCATGTTTGTGTGGTTGGCACTTTAATATATGAATCATCTCTCCATCTTTAGACAACTTTTATTGTAATTTCTATTTTGTTGATAGAATCTAACAATGGGTTATGTATTCCTGACATTATATCTGACAATAAAAATATCCTCTAACTATCAGGACACAGTCACCCAGTGGTGTTTCTTTTAATGGAACATTACTGAGAAATATTGACAGAATTTGCTGTGTCAAGTAATGATGAAGAATGGAACACCATTGTCTTCTTGGTAGCACGATCAAGTAAAAGCTCATAACTGAGATAGAAGAGGGTACTTGTTATGCCTAATCAATTAATTTGGAAATTACTAGAATGAGTTAATGAAAAATTCAGTCATGGTTTATACCTCACAGTAAACAGATTTTTGGTATACACAATTGAATAAGCTTATGCAACAAAGTTAAAATAAAAAATTTTAGATTTTCAAATTGATTTATATATTAACCTACACTGCAATATTTGTTTTAGTGACACTGCATACATACCCATAGAAAACATTGCTGAAATGTTAAGAATAAGTATGTGTTGTAATGGACATTGCATATATACCTCAAATGGACACTAGTGTAAAGATGAAAAACTTCTATAAGGTATACTTTACAAATCAAGCTCCTGTCTACCCAAGAATGTAAAACATACAGTCATGTCAATTGAAACATATTCTTAAATAGCTCATTGGCCAGGGGAGTGTTTTTCTTGTTTTCTGCAAGCAGAATTTTAGCCCACTGTACCAGAACATGCTCGTTCCTTAAGAGAGTTACTAACCTGGGTCTTAATCTTACCTACAGCTCTAACACAGAGGGCACAGTGGAGATGACCTTTCTGATCACTTTCAATTGTCCTATTTTCTCATTCCCTACCAACCTATAGTGAAGTAAACAGACCTTGTCTTAGGGAAGAGAACCATTTCATTGATTAAAATAAGTTGCTATGTCTCTAGCTCTAGCTGTTTAAAGAGTAGCTACATTGGAGAGAGACCCATTTCAGGATTTGCATGAGGTAGGTTGCATCTTACATCCTATAGGTAGCATGTTCTCATTCTCTCCAATTAGAATCCAAGGATATTCAAATAGTCTGAAGTGTCATTCATGTTTTCCCTAGGGAATTGTAAGCTGACTGAAGGAGGCACAAACAGAATTCCAAGTATTCTCTCTCTCTCTCTCTCTCTCTCTCTCTCTCTCTCTCTCTCTCTCTCTCTCTCTCTCTCCCTTTTCAACTTAATAGGACCTCTACCTGGGTTTGCCCTTACTCTTGTCTGAAGCTACTACTTATTGCAAGAGGAGAAAATCCTTCTTAAGTCTCTCTTTGCCAAGGATCCACATAACTTTTACTATGTGCCAGAAACTGCTTTCTATTTTAGGCAGTCTTTCAGTCAATTATCATAGGAATTGTGCAATACAATCACTCTTCCCATATAGAAAACATGCTCAAGGTTGGCCTTGGCAATATAGAGATTCAACCCTAAACTATACAACCTTTAGCCATTCTGTTATATTGAAATGGACTTGGAAAAAGTCCAATTTATGGAGTAGAACCTACGTGAAGCTGGAGCATATGGAATAATATGTTCCTTTCATTTTTGTCCCTCAAAACTTTTATACAAAGGAACTATATAAAACCACAACATGTAACCTGGAGTTAATTGTAACTTTTCTTTGGTACAAAGTCTTACTCTTGCCAATATTGAAAACTAAATATGTATATTGAGAAATGTTTTAACACTTTCTTCTGACTTTTCAATGTCATTCAAATGGAGACAATATTAAAATCTTGCTCCATGCTATAAAAATTCACTAGGATATTAAATGTATTAAACTACATAAAGCATGATAATTGACCTATAATTAGTGTTTGTGGATGACTTTCCTATATATACAAAATTGAGTATGGGCAATGGCACATAATTAATAGGAGCTGGGCAGTAAGAGATATGCTTCCCTCCCTTAAGAATCTCATATGCTTACTAATTAGGAGGAAGTCAAAATTGAAGCCCTAACTGAAGCCAAATAGGTTTAAATGTGCTGATCAACCACCTTGAGCACATCTCTCCCTGTATCTTCTGCATTGTTTTGGGGGAGGAATACATTGTTTTATTGACTCTTCTTAAGTTACTGTGACATTGAAATGCTATTTTCACTCTTTATCCAAAAGAGCACTAACTCACACAACTTTATTTGCACATGTATCTCTTGAATACATTTGGAGCCATGTTTAGAAAGATCCGTTACACAGAACTAGTCAAAGAATGCTTAGTTATGCCCAATGAACAAGTAGAGCTTCTAATAAAACTCCCCCAACAAATCCTCCTGTGGCTTAATAGTGTCCTCTGAGTTTTAAACAGTTTGTATTCATAGATTTATTAACACTACTCATGGTGTTCATTCATGCTGATGAATACATTTTCTCACTTGATTATTTTTATCTCACTTCCTTCTTAGATTGTTGATTTGTTTTTCTTCTTAAAAATGTTTTGCACATCTATGGCATTGAGCTATTGAGTGAAAATATCTTCAAATGATTGATGATGAATGCTTTTTGATGTCAGCACAGTCAGTTTAGTGAAAGGATATAACGTCTGTGCCTTTGGCTCTTAGGAGTTTACAGGAGAATAAGGTGTGAGTCACATTAGATTCAGTAGAAATTGGCTTGCTTCTTCCAGAGTGTTCCTGTAAATTTTGTAGACTAAGGGCTTCTTATTCATTCCTGGTTGTGAAAGATACTGTACCGATAGATTCCCATGATCAATTCACCAACTCCTGGCTTTTGAGTGATTTCTAACACTGTGATATAGAAAGGAAGAAAGCCAGGGAGGAGAATTTTTGAAGAAAGGTTATGGAAATAGCTGGGAATCTTCCTGCTGAGCCATCCCAGAACTAGAGTTTTGAATAATGCATGTTCTATAAATCTAAGTGTCCCACGATGCCACATTTTAGAACAGGGAGAGAAAATAATAGCTACTGTCCAAACTTATCACTGATAATAAATTGCAGGGCTCCTGTGTGTGGTGGCGATTAATGCAAAATGCAACCCAAAACACATAACTAAATAAATAGATAGTTTGACTTTCTTGGGGGTTATCGCTCTTCCTCCTTGCTTTTCTCTCTATTCCCTCTCCTTTCTAAATAGAAAATACAATTTTAAAAAATTGCTCCAAAAACTACCTACTGTATTCTCTTTGAGACACACATGTAGGCTCTTTCTTCAGAGGCAAGGGCAGGTGAGTGAGAGTAGGATATATCTATACACGTGTGTATTCAGATGTGCCTGTGTGTGAATGAGGCAGAAAAATAGACAGATGGCAGAAATGTAAACAGAAGCAGAGACAGAGAAGCAGAACTGATTGGCAGAGAGATGCAGTCATAAAATTTACGTGAACCAATGGATGTGAACTGAAGGTAGCAGTCGGCATAGCCACCGTACATCTTTGGGAATCAATCATAGAACACAACAAGTGGGTTTTTTAAAGAATGAATTTTTCAGAACAACTAATTGTCTTCAGTCAGAGTATACAAACATTTCTATGAAAAACAATCCCCTAAATGCTCATAACTTAAAAACAGTAAAATTTACATAAAATGTAAATACTGATCATGCATCTAGAGTATGAAAATCTGTCTGAAGTTAGGGGACTAATTCCTATCGACCATAGCCATTTGCAGCTTTTTCTGGAAACCCTTACTGCAGTGACATCCCAGATTGAGTAAGTAGTAATTCACTAGCTTCTCCTTGCAGTCTGTTTACTACCTAGGTCAGGTATTAGCTTGCCTAATATTCTCCCTAACCCAATATTAGGTATTTTGTTTATTGTTGTTGTAAAAAGGGAAAAGTCAGGCTAGGGGATCCTAAGAAAATTCTCCAAAGACACACAAATGCATCTAGCAGAGTTAAGATTTAGAATTCTGTTCTTTCAAGCACAAAAGCCTGCGCTCTTCCCTCTCTGTAAGAAAAAACAGAGGCCAAGTTAAATCTTAATACCAGACAAAGGAACATATCAATAAAATGACTCCCGATGACATACTGCTATACCTACAAATTAATGCATCGATCAGCCCTCATCATAGAAGCTTCTTCTTGCAGGAGATGGTGATTAATATAGAGATCCACAAGTGGACATGATGGAGAGAGAGAGGGAGGGGGAGAGAAAGAAAGAGCAAGACAGACTGGTGTACTGAGCCTTAAATGGACAGTTTCATCAAAACCCTCTTCTCAAGCCTCAGAGATCTATGTAGAAGAGGGGTTGAAAAGATATTAACCACTTATCAGAGAGTGCATACCATGTGTTCTTTTGTGATTGGGTTACCTCACTCAGAATGATATTCTCCAGATCCAAAGGTGGACATTTCATTCCTTCTTAAAAGGGGGAACCAAATACCCATGGAAAGAGTTGCAGAGATTAACTATGGAGCAGAGACTTAAGGAAGGATAAACCAGCCTAAATATAGCTATCTCCTGAGAGGCTCTGACAGTACCTGACGTAGAGGCTCACAGCCATCCATTGAACTGAGTACACAGTCCCCAATGAAGAAGTTAGAGAATGGACCTATGGAGCTGAGGGGTTTGTAGCCTCTTAGGACAATATATAACAATATAAACTAACTAGTACCCTCAGAGCTCCCAGGGTCTCAATGACCAACCAAGGACTGCACATGGTGGGTCTGATTGTTCTGGCAGTATGTGTATAGTAGAGGATTGCAAATTTGATAATCAATAGTAGGAGAGGACCTCAGCCCTGTGAAAGTTCTGTGTCCCAGTGTAGGGGAATGCCAGGGCCAATAAGTGGTAGAGGGTGGGGTGGGGTGGCAGGCATGGAGAAGGGGGAGGCAACAGGGGTTTGTTTTTGTTGTTTTTGTTTGTTTCTTTGTTTTTTGGAGGGGAAACTAGGAATGGAGAAATTTACATGTAAATAAAGAAAATATCTAAAAAAAAAAAAAAAAAAGAAGAAGTAGATACTAATATACACACTTGAAACAAAATTTCACTCCTAACAAAGAATCCATTTGCTATTGATACCTACTGGGAAAAGTAAAATCAATTTAGTTTTTACACATGAATGTCACTGAAAATATCAATAATACTCCAGGACAAAATGTATGCCCAAGAGTAGTTATCCAAGATAAAATAGAGTCCATGATATTTGGAGTTCTTATGTTATTTTGTTCTGTTTTAGTAATTTTTTGTCTTACTGGCTTTTGTTTGTTATGTATGATTTTAATTTTTCCCTGGTTTTTGTTTTTGAGAGAATAAAAGAGAAAGAATATAGATCTGGGTGGATAGGGAGGTGCAGATGATTAGCAGGAGTGGAGGAAATAAAAGAATATGATCAAAAAGTATTGTATAAAATGTGTAATATAAGATGAATAACAAAAATTTTAGTTTGTCAGTATAATCCCTAACTGCATTCTAAATACTTATCCTTTTCCCCAGGGAATAAGTGTGGATCTCACCCTTCATCAGAGTTGTTTGTATTGCAGCTGGAAATCATTATAGAAAGCCACAACTTGTTAAAATGCAGAGAACAGACAATCATTTCACACCAAGCCCAAATTGATACACAATCCATAACACAATCCCTGTACCTAAGACTCAGAGATGCCACCAAAGAGGGTCAAAATGGTTGTTCGAGCAAGAGAACCAGAAAGTTTGCTGTGAATTTGTGCTTTCTAGTCCAGACAGGGAACTTGTCCCATGAAATCCCAATAATACAGGTGTCAATACAATACCTGAACAATTCTGATAACAGTTGACGTCCTGCTATAGATGGGAAAATCTCCATCTAGATGAAATATTATAAATAATTAACTGCTGTTGTGAGAAAAAGAATTCGTCTTCCCCAGAGATGAACCCCTTGGTTACCTAATATCAAGTATTTAGCCCTAGAAACAGATATACAAATACCACTGAACAGACTCAGCACATTGTATTTACATATGAATTTATTTCTATGTATGTACTATAACAACAAATAAATAAGAGGTGGGCCTGAAGTTGAGACAGTGCATTAGGGGCATGGGAAGTGTAAAAGGAACAAAATAGAGAGGAGAATTGTTTTAGTTGTATTTTAAGAAAACACATTTTTAAAATTAAAAAGAATCATAATATGTATTTATAACTAAGAGCATCATTACTTATCTGAGATGCAAATTTAGCAAGGCACCCTTAAATTTTGCTTGCTAAACCTTGCAGCCTTTGCCATGTGCTACTGAATCTGTCTAATTATCCTTGAGAAGAAGGAGAACAACAAAAGGGGAAGGGCTCTCTCAGAGGAGAGGAAGATGAAGTGAAGTGCAATCCCAACCCATGTGAACATGTTCCTGCAAGGTGCATGGTGCTGTAGACAAGGCTTCAGTTTGCCTTGGTAAGATAGTGTTGGGTAGCTCAATCAAGGAAAAGGAGTTTGTGGAACATTTTGGAGATGCAAATGAAGGAAAAGATATCCTGAATCTTAAACCAGACACGTACCAGCGACAACTGGATCACTTTTAAGTTCCAAGATTTTCTGACCCGTTCTGTGTTATGCACATGAGAAATCAAAGGAGAAATCTAAATATGCTCATCCAGATATAAGTATCTATTCAAGGTCGACATTCATGAAAGTATTCTTCCAGAACTATATGTCAATGTCACTAGTACTATGAATTTGAGTGCAGCATTCCGCTACACTGAGCCTACTATAATACTCCCAGCAAATCTATGAGTACAGCTCCATTGACTTGCCGAGTCTGGCCTATGTTTACCATTGTTCTCCTTTGAATTCAACCTGTCAAAACCTTCTTATCTGCTCTCTCACTTGTCTCTAGTATCCCCTTCTGACATGTTGCTTTCTGCTAGGGAACTGATCGGGTAATACACACTAATGTGTTATTGACCAACACATGGCTTAACCCTTCATGATAATATTTGCTGCCAGAAAATAAATAACTTCAGGAAGAATGGAATAGAATCAGGAGAAGGGGTATGGGATAGGGGTTTTCAGAGAGGAAACCAGGAAAGGGATAACATTTGAAAATGTAAATAAAGAATAAAGAAAAAAGGAAAGAAAACTACTTCTGGATTATTCTCAAGGTGTTTGAATAGAAGTAGTCAAATGTATAACACATATACTTTGTTTAATACAAGGAGGAGTCAATAATGAAATTGGTCACTAGGAAAGTTATGCCTATGTATTAGTCAGGCTTCTCTAGAGAAACATAACACACACACACACAGAGAGAGAGAGAGAGAGAGAGAGAGAGAGAGAGAGAGAGAGAGAGAGAGAGAGAGAGAGAGAGAGAGAGAGAGAGAGGCATTCTACTAAAGTCTACTAAGAGGTATTCCAAAAACCCAGTAGTTGTTCTTTTCAAAAGGCTGGATGCCTCAGCTGGTCTTCACCACATGCCAGAATCCAAAATAAGTAGGCTTTAAAGGTGGGGAAGAAAGAGATTTGCCAATGAGAGTGAGAACAAGCAAGCAAAAATCAAGCTTCCATCTTCCATCTTCCATGTCCTTTATACAGGCTGCCAGCTGAAGGTGTGGCCCAGATTAAAGGTGAGTGTTCCCACCTCAAAAGATCCAGATTAAAAGTGGGTGTTCCAATTTCAAATGATTCCTGACAGGTGGACCCAGTGGCTTGGGTTTTAGTTAGTCAGACATGTTTTCCTTATAGATTGAGGTGAAAGTCACAGACTAAGTGATTTACTTGTCTAGGTACAAAAACTCCTAATATTTAGAAGCCTTGTGATGTTGTAATCTGTCTGGATTATTTCTCTGTGAACTGCGATAATACTGTTGCCTTCCACATTGGATTGTTCCTTGGAATTAATGTATCTCATGGAATAGTCAGTGCATCTAATATCTGGCACCAAATTTTCAGTTAATAACAAGTCATAAAAGAGAGATATTCCCATGTATCATCCTCTGAACAATGTGAAAACTAGCTCAGGTCCTTGCTTTAAAGTTGGAAATAGCAAGTAACTTACATACACTGATAAACAAGAAAACCATAGCTATTGTCATAACTAAACCATAAAGATATGTACCTGTTGTAATTAATTTTAGGTCACATTTGTTTTATTTGTTCCATTCTATGTGCACATCTAACCTGCAGGTACTCAGATTATCCAGAATCCTCTCCTCTTTCCCAGCGCATTTGCTTGCCCCCATCTGTACTTCCACAGCCCAAGATCACTGTTATTTTTGCTCCAACCTTCAAGAGCTTTCTTTATATCTGAAATCAAGTCACCATTGTGAGCTAACATGTTTCCATCTGGCACTAACTGGGTCTCCCCAGATAAGGAAACACAGTAAGGTTCACAAAACATACAATCACATTTTCATCACAGATTGTCAACAGCATTTTACTCAGACAAGGAAGGAAAAACAGAGAAATGATGAGATTAAAGACATCTTAATTTTCCTTAAGTTTCAGTAAACCAGTTTAAATGTGACAAAGGGATTTGATCTCTGCCTGATGGGAAAGCACAGATGGGAAAGCAGTAGGATGAGCAGGGTACTTGTGGGTGTCTTTGGCCTTGGCTTGGTTATCCAGAGAGTTAATTATCAGACTCAAGCACAGAGTGAATGGTACCATGCAGGTGTCTGGACTCCATGGGTTCACATTTATACCTAACTACTATATCATGCATACTATTTTGTTGGTAGATGAGGGAAGAGAAGTGGTCAAGGAGAATGTATGGTAAGGTGGTTTAAATATGATATCATCAGGGGGGCATTTTGAATATCAAGTGTAATCCATAAAAAGTATTTTCTAAGTTTAATTGTACTCAAGTACATCCCTCAGGCTAAGAAATCCAATAAAATATAATTTAACCTATATGGAAAGGTACACTAAGATTCATAATTAATTTACTTTAATTTTACATTATATGACAAAGCTGCTAGTATCAGTCACAACCTAGGACACACCTTATCCTCAAACCAAAAGAAACACTTTCATCCAGGACTGTGCTTAGAGGCAGAGATTCTCTTGTACTTTTGTAAGTACAGCTGAATTGCATATTGCCATTCCTCGTAAATAGGAATGATGAATTAGTTAACCCTTTAGGATGTTGTGTGGTGGGAAGACCTTGAGGTAATAAAAGGCAAATAAAAACAATTTTCTATCATAAAGGATTAATAACAATTCACACTTTAAATTATAAATCTTCATGATTTAAGTTTTATATTTTGATTGCAATTTACTTAAAGTTAATTTTTGTCACTGTTGAGGCCGAATGCACTAGTTGTATCTGAAGACATAATTTTTCTTGAAACATGTATTTAATACACTGTCTCTTAACAATGTCCATTTTTAGCATCTTGGTAAAATTAGTTAGGATTAGACAAGCTCATTTGCAAATGTGCTGTCTATTATGTTCCATGGGTCTGGGTCTGTTTTTATTCCAGCAATACACTTTCCGATTACTATGGTTTTGTACTATGTTTCAAAGTCAGGTTTTGGGGCATCTCCATAATAGTTAGTTTCACTCAGGATTGATAGCTCCAGGACTATCTAAAACCCTTGCTAGTTTCATGATCTGGAAATGCTTTTTCTGGGTCTCAAAAAATTATCCATGAGCGTTTTAATGAAATTACAGTAAATCTAATCTAAAATTTTGCTTTGGAAAATTTGAATATTTTAATACCAGACATTTCAATGCACAAACATGACAGATCTCTCCATGGTTTTGCTATCTCTTCAATGTCTTTGAAAATATCTTTAGATTACTCACTGAAATAAAGACATTATTCTATAGATCATACATTTTCCCAGTTAGTTATCTGCAAGCTTTTTTTTTTTGCAGCTATCATGAATCGGATTAGTGTAATTCTTTCTCAGAAACTGTGCTGCTGGTATTTTAAAATGCCAGTTTTGTATATATATCAAAGGGAGAGGAAAGGATTATCTCAAAGGTATCTGCCATCACACATTTATTACAGAGCGATTGACAATAGACATAGTATGAATTCACTAGATATTCTTTCTGATGGGTAAATAGATTTTCAAAATGTGGTACATATACATAATGAAGTAGTAGTTAGCCCTCATAAAATAATTATATTTTGTCACTTATAGTAGAATGATGACATTGGAGGAATTCATGTTGAGTGAAATAAGTCAGGCATAGAAAGGCAAATATATTCTCATGCAAGTGTAAAAAGCCACAAAAGTATATTTTGTATGAATCTAAAAGTAGTTACTAAAGAGTAGGATGGGCAAAGGGTAAGGCAGATAGAGGGATAGTAATTAGTAATATGAGAATATAATTATGTATGAGAAATAAATTCTAATGTTTTATAATAGAGTACTTACAAAATTTTTATTCATTATATGAAGAACTAAAACACAGGGTCTTGAAGCCTCACAATAAAGCAAAATAGCAAATGCTAAAGGAGACAGAGATACCAATCATTCTGATTTGTTGATTACTCAGTATATGGATGTGTTACATAATGCATTACATCTAATGTCATATGTAATTATTACATTTTCCAAAGCCAATCAGCAATTGGAGTGATTATTTAACATTTCAAATACAGCAGTGCAATGAGTATAAGAAGAGGAAAGGCTCGGCCAAGAAAAGACACAAATTAATTTCAAGCATGTTAACTGTCTTCTTGGAGAGCTCACTGTGGATGAGGAGGCTGGGCCTGACCACCGTTTACTCTCAGTCTAGAGAAGCTCAAAAAATTAGCTTATCGTGATTATAGAAACCAAGTCTTCTCTAACCATTTGCATGGAACACACTAAAAGAATCACTTAAATACTCCTTTAATATGGAGATGTTTTGAGAAATTTCTAGGCACCCAAGCAAACATCTTGTTGTCAACTGATTTTTCTTCATTTTATCAAGAACCTATTCTTCTTTTCTGGTTCATGGACTCCAATCAAAGATTCAGTCAACTAACCACAGAGTGTGGAGCAGTAGACAGAAGATAGAAGTGATATGGATGTGGGCATTAAAAATGTATTTTATTTTGCCCAAGAGAATTTTGTACTTTTTTTTTGCACTGTCCTATGATAGGACTGTTAGTAAGTTTACATAGGGGCACATGCAGAAACACACACTAGAACCTCACCATAGCTGAATATGTACATGTAACAGAGAGGATGCAGTTGAGTGACGTATCAGCAGCCCTTTTCAGGATAGAATTTGCACACTTTCTGTAGTACACCAAAATTTTATTAAGTTCATCAGGGATAAAGAAAATCATAGAAACTAGAGAGAGATTGAATGTTTATGATGTGAAAAGGTGTCTGTGTTCTTTTAAAACTTCTACTGTAAACTACATTTATAACTACGGCCATTCTAGTTCCAATGGTAATAAGTAGGGATTTTTCCTAATTTTCAGTTAGATAACACACACATACACACAAACACACACACACACACAAACACACACACACACAAATACACTCATTATCCATATTTCAGTGAAAATAGAAATATAAATTTAGTTAGTCTGTAACCCACATGGTATATCTAGGCTCTTCTATTAAAACATTCATTTTAAAACAGACAATGGAACATATGCTCAAACAGTATTTTAGTTTAAAGTTTAATTTTTTTAAACAAAAGTGGAAATTAGCAAAGTTAATAAAAATTTTGAGGTTTTAAATATCTTCCACCACAAATTCTTTTAATTAAAAAAATATGAAGAATTGGTTTCCTCAGAGAAAGCCACTGACCCTGGGAAGAGATGATTTTCAACATATGACATGTGGTGTTTACATTTAAATATCTGTTTTTATTAATGTTTGGGAATGGATTCGGGGGGATGAGCATCAAACAATAGCTGCAGCAGATATTTCATCTTTTCTGAATCTGTAATAGACACTTGCAGAACAAGCACTCAGTGTACCAGTGAAAGTGGGAGAACTCAGGTGCAGAAACTGGAAGCAGTCAACCAACCAACAGTTCAAGGCGTTGGTAGGCACTTTCTGGAATTGACCCACTTTTATTGGGCAGTGACTGCTACTGTTTCTCTGCTTCTTCTTCTCCTCCTCCTCCTGCTCTTCCTCTTCCTCCTCCTCCTCCTCCTCCTCCTCCTCTTCCTCCTCTTCCTCCTCCTCTTCTTCTTCTCCTCCACCTCCTCCTCTTATTCTCCTTCTCCTCCTCCTCCTCCTCCTCCTCTTCCTCTTCCTCTTCCTCCTCCTCCTCCTCCTCCTCCTCCTTTTTCCTCTTCTGGGTTCTTGTATTTCTTAAAGTTAAATGCACTGTCTGGACTACATAGACACTCTTGCTCCTAACATTTCTCTTTTGGTATCAGCTCTCTACATTAATTTCAATGGGCTGGGATAGTTAAGAGACAGAACTGAAACGATTTTTTTCTCTAATACTGCACTTTCTGAAATACAGTATACAAATATTAGGTGTAGATTTGTCAAATACAGGTAGTCTTCAGAGAACTATCCAGGCAAGGGACTTCTGTGGATAATTAGTACAGGAAATCCAGTTCAGGTAAGATTATCTGAGATCCTGATTGTCAAAGTGAAATAATCTATTAAAAGAGGGTATATTCTCCAACTCAATTCTTCACAGACTTAGAAAGAGCAATTGGCAGATTCATCTGGAACAACAAAAGACC
>NW_022196894.1:39123456-39289243 GCF_008632895.1 Mastomys coucha | reverse complement strand
GAGGACCTCAGCCCTGTGAAGGTTCTGTGCCCCAGTGTAGGGGATTGCCAGGGCCAGAAAGTGGGAGAAGGCAGGGTGGCAGGCATGGGGAAATGGGAGGTAACAGGGGTTTGTTTTTGTTGTTTTTGTTTGTTTCTTTGTTTTTTTTGGAGGGGAAACTGGGAATGGAGAAATTTACATGTAAATAAAGAAAATATCTAAAAAAAAATAAAAGAGGGTATATTCTAAAATTATTTATGAGATGATGAATTATCACAAAAACAGTATTTTGAAAATGTCATTTAATTGTGAAGAAAAGAGTTAATTTAAGGCTTCTGAAAAATAAGTAGGCAGGGTAATTAAAAGTTATTAGGGCAACTGCCATAATTCAAGTTAGTTAAAAGCACCTGCTCTAGAGAAACAAAAGAAAGGTGGATAGACAGTAGTTAGTGAGTGGATTAAATCCAAAGGAGGGACAGGAGAACCACATAACTCAAATTTCAATGATGAATAAGAAAGGACTTGATGACGTTTAACATGAGATACACCAGGAGAAAATTTATTACAAGCATCTAGAGATATAAAATTACCTGAAACTCTTTAAAGAGCTAGTGGTATGAAAAAAATCTGGGTTTTTTTTTTGTTGTTGTTGTTTGTTTTTTTCTTTTCTGAAATGTAAAAACTCAGAAGTGCCTAGAAAGAAAGTCATAGTATAAGCATATTCAGGTGAAATTTTCATGTAACCAGCCAGCCAACCAACCAACCACTCCTCAGACATAAAATCAATTGTATATTCTTTTAAGATATGTGGCAAATATTACTTCAATATCCTTCAGCATAAATCACATGGCCTTTCTCTACAGTTGCACTTAATATGATCCCAACATTACCCAACAATAGTTTTGTAGTCACTTCTCTACCTGTTTCAAATCATATTAGAGATCTTACGAAAATATTTACCTCTCTAAAAGAAAGAAATATCCCACAATAGCCAGAGGAGGTGCAGATAATTTGTCCTTATTCTTTGATAATTAGCTTTAGAGCTGTGTAGAAACTTTGTATTTAAGTCATATCCAGATTTCATGGGAATGAAAAGAACTGTTGTGTAGGGAGAACTTGTACCAAACCATTTATAAAAATGAAAATAAACGTTAAGAAAAAGATCTGAGAGTCTGAGGAAATCCTTAACCTTTTGGGGGGGCATTATTCTTTCTTTCCTATAATACACATTTATTGATAAATTATCCTGTGTTTTATGTGTTCACTGAAAAGCTGGCTCCAGACAAGAGCTTGCCTACCAAATTTAAAACCCCAAAATGTCTTTTTCAAAGGATGTTCTAGAACCTCTTTTCTGAGGAGTAGCTGCTATCCAACTCTGTAACAGAGGAGGATGAGAACCACAGAAGAGCCCAAGAGTAAAAACTTGGGCGTCACTGAAAATTTCTAGTAGGTAAATCGACTTCCAACTTATGTCACCATTGTTTGTCTCATGAAAGAGAGCAGCTGCAAGCTCAGTGTGGGAAGCTCGTGTATGTAGAGAAAAATCAACTTGGAACTCCAAAGGACTGTCTCAGTTGCCTCAGATGTTTACTACTGGACACTGTCAACACCTGATTAAATGGTGTTACCTTTCTGCTGCTACTTATTTTGTTTTGTAATTAGACGCCTCATACCAAGAGACACCCTAGTCTCCTGAAATTCTGTACTGCGATCTCAAACTACCTGCCTCAATAGACCCCACCTTAGTCTATTTCTCTTGGATTCTTGAACATGCAAATTGATAAAGGTTCACTATTTAATCATCTGTCGTCTGTCTGTCTGTCTGTCTGTCTATCTATTTATCTGTAGTACTGTGAAAGGCAGTTTCGTTACTGATTGAGCTAAGGCTAGAAACCCCAGTGACCCTAAAGGGACAGCAGGCATTTTGCCTGGTTCCCGGACACTAGGCTCCTGACATGATGCTGCAGCCCTCCATAGATTTATGGCCATCAGTCACAATGTCAATGCCCTAAGCCACAGGTCACATAGGCTCAAGACAGATCTCTATTTTAATGAAGCACCTAAAGGTCTGAAGGGCTTAGCCAATTAAGCTTTCCTTTCCAGACACTTCCCTCTGCAAAAGGTATTTAACCTCAGGCCCGCCCTGAGAAGTGGGGTAAGGTTTTACTCACCTACTTTCCACCATGACAATAAATGCCTTAAAACCATGGACAACCTCGTTTCTTCGTGATCTGTCATAAGGAGCAATGGAGAAGGCATTGCTTAAGGAGCAGCTGTCTAACCTACCAAATAAGGACTCTCTATGCTCCCAGCCATGGCTACCAAGCCTAGACCAAGCCAAGAACTCTATCCCCTCAGGACTCAGCCAGAGCTTCCCCCATCTCCCTCTCTGCCCGGGCTACATCCAGCCTGCAGGCTCCCACTTCATTTTCTGGTCTTCACAGCCCCTAGAGGCGCCTGGGTGCCCAAGAGCCTGAGAACCAGGCAACCCCAGCCTCATTACAGCCCTGGGGACCCTCGAGACAGCTCTGGCTGTCCCCAGGACCTCACATTGTGCTTCCTGACACCCAGAGCTGTGTCCTAGGGCTTCCTGGCGGTGTGGGGTACACACAGCCAAAACTCCTGCATCCTGACTCCACTAGTGGCCCAAGCCCTGTGGCAGAGTAGACATGGGACCCCACTAATCCTATATCTATCATCTCTTTGTCTGTCCATCTGCCCGTCCACCCGTCTGTCTGTCTTCCTGCCTGTCAGTTTGTCTGCCTGTCTTGGAAATCTACACACTAGAGACTGCAATTTTAATCAATTTCTTATTAAAGATTAGGGTAGTTAATTCCTTGAGCTACATAGCCTGGGAAAGTATGAAGCTTGGGATGAGAAAAAGCAAACCCTGGGATAAGAATTTGTTTCCCTTTAACATAGAGGATAGAATTATTTAAATGAATACAGTACAGACTCCTGCAGCAGAATCAGTTACATTTTACCCTGGCACAGTAGTCATGCTCATTTAAATAATTTGAATTGAGTTCGTTAATTCAAATATCATTTATACTTTGAGTAGAACCACAAATATCAAGATTTATTTCCCTTTTTGTTATTTGAATTTAAACTAACAAAACATGTAAAATCTGCATGCAATGATGTTGTCTAATTTTTAAATCAATGTACTTTTTAAGTATTTGGAGAATATTTGTATTCCTTTATATTTTGAAAATACTTTTAGAATTTTAGAAACGAGCACAGAATTGTGTATCCACCTAAGCTTCTGCTTTATGTGCCTGTCAAATTAGCCTGCTAAGTTTGTTTCTTTTGTATCTTCTACCTTTCTCTTCTGCTCTGCCAGGCAACACTTAGCTACTGTGAAAACTTTACACCTTGTTTCAAAATAACCAATTTCAAATGTGGTGTTAGTGCTGTTGAAACCATGTATTAGCCCAATTGTGGGAATTTAAGTCACATGGTATATTATTTATTTGCTTCATAAAAATGTTTAGAGAGATGGAGTGCAATCCTTAGATTCCAAAGGTTCTAGAAGGCTCCATAAGAAATACTTTAATTCTGATAAGAATTTGGCATAGCACCTAACCAAACCATTTATTTGATTTTATCATTTTAATTCATGACTAAAATATTTCCAAACTTTAAAGTAAATATATGCAATCAACCCCCAACTAAATGGACACTGTGAGACCATTTATATAATATTGTCATTCATCAAGGGTATAAGATTGCAAAATGAGTTTGAATTAATATTCACAAATATTGTGAAATAAGTAGAAGAAAGTATTCAAATTCTTATTGTTGCTTTCCTGGATGTGAGTGTACAAATGGGCTAACTAAGATAGAAATAAAAAGAATATGTTCTTCCATAACCTTATCTATCTATCTATCATGAATACAATCTGCCCTTACAGTAGCCTTTAACATGGAGCATCTTGGAAAGATTAATGTCTACTCAAAGGTAGCTGGTAGCTACGAACAACACTTCTGAGCATTGAAGACCCTCCCTCAGATATCACATAAACTTGAAAACTTACCCTTAATAAGTTCCTGGGGGCGGATTTTATGTTTTACATAGAGGCAATAAAACTTGTCTCTGTGGAACTTTACTTGTATAGCATCAATTTTAACAAAGCCAGAAAAGGAAAAACAGGTATGAGTCCCATTGAACAATCGAAGTGGACTATAAGGTGTTAACTGATACTTTCTATGAAAAGACAGGTGAAGAATATTGGAGTTTACTTAGTTTTTAATGATCTATAAGTGCTCTGGATCATATCTACATGGACATTGTATTAGATAAAAATTAAAAACCATTAATTAATCAATACATTATAATTTTTATTCAAGAACAAAATTTGATCTAATTCTTTTCTAGTGAATAAAGGAAAAGATAAATACAAATTGATGTTCATTTACTGAAAAACTGCTTCTTTTTTCTGCCTCTTCCTTCATGCATTATTAGTAGTTTCCCTTTTGTCTCCTGCCAAGTCAAAAGGCTCCTCAGTGTCTGTGCCAGGTAATGATTAATTGATTTCCTTTATAAACCAGAGTATGGCAGAGCAGGGAACTACTATGAGACTGAGACGTTCCAGCTATTTCTCCTAAGTGAGAAACCTATGCAGTAAAGACAAGGTTGGGGCTTGTATGCAGAAAAGTCAGCGATGAGTGTCAAAAGACATATGTCCACAATTAAGTTTCAATTTTAGAGAATTTCAACCTTCAAATGCATTCTTATCTCTCTCTGTGTGGGTAGAAAATCCCTTTAAGTTTTTACAGAATGCATTACACCTAGTTAGCAGAGACTTGGAGTAGCCCATTCTAACTTTGCTCAGAGAATCATCTCTAGGCATTTGTTTATGTGGTACATTATGATGATGTTGCTAGATTTAATTTACTCGACTTTTTGAAAATGGAGGGAAAAATTTGCTACAGAGAGGCAATATTAAGCTACCCACAATTAACAATCTAATGTAACAAGCAAATGTGGTTAGAGTAAATATGAACTGCTGTACTGTCCCTTTTGATGGAGGAAGATCCTGAAAGATAAGGACTGTTTCAGTAAATCTTGTCTCCTCTACCACATTAGGCTTGTAACTCCAGTTCTCGGTTAAAAATAGCTATTAGCCAGGCACAACTGGTGTGTGGTGGTGCATACATTTAATTCTACCACTTGGGAGGCAGAGGCAGGTGGATTTCTGAGTTGGAGGCCAGCCTGGTCTACAGAGTGAGTTCTAGGACAGCCAGGGCTAAAAAACATTAAACTATGACATATGTACCATGCTTGAGAAATGAATCAATGCTTAGAACACTGGCTGGTATTCAGAGGATACATGATTGATTCACAGCACACAGATGTTGACTCACAATGTCTGGAACTGCAGGTTTGGTTTTAAAGTATTCAACATCTCATTCTTTCCTCACTGGGTACCAGCCATACATGTGAGGCACAGACATATATGAAGGCAAAACACCCATTCAAATAAATAAGCTGTTTTTTTTAATGATGACGTTATAAAGACAGGAGACTAATTTTTGTAAAAGGTTGCACTGCATTTCAGCTTTTTCATGCTAAAATTATTGATTGAATTATGGTGTCACAATACACACAGATACACACATGCACATATACACAAACACACAAAGATACACACACCAACACACACCATATACACACTCCCTTATACTACATATACACAGATTTAGACATGTATACAGACATACATACATACAGACAGATACACAGAGACATACACATACACACACATAGACACACACTATTAAAAGGTAAAATGTCAATTCTAATGTACTAACATCAAAATTCTTTGGATTTTGAAAGTATCATTTTGTTTTTTATCTGAATTTTATGACACACCATAGTGTAGGAGCAGCATGCAAAAACAAAAGTAAATGTATGATTTCTTAAGTTTCAGTATTTCAATTGTATTGTCAACTTAAAGAGGAATGTTCTTTAAACTATATTAAAATAAATTTCAAACATATAACAATTTACAGAGTAGTTGCATGACCATGTACAAGGAGACTATGTTCATCATGAGTATTCACCAGCAATGGTGAATACTTTGCTTTGCCTGAATATGACCCTTTCATTTCAAATGTCTATGTGATAAAAGCTTAGACCCTTATCTAATAATTAATACGAAAATTCAAAATACAGTTCAGTTAATGTTGTTAATGAATACAAATGTTGTTTATTCTTATAAATTTCATGGAAAAGATAATTTATTATTGTTTTACTTTACTCTTAGCTTAGTATAATAAAATCACTTTTCTGTTATCAAGAATCTACTGTCTTACCACATGAAGCTCAATAAGAAGGAAGAGCAAAGTGTGGGTGCTTCAGTCCTTTTTAGAAAGAGAACAGAAAACACACAGGAGCAAATATGGAGATAAAGTGTAGAGCAGAGACTAAAGGAAAGGCCACCCAGAGACTGTCCCACATGGGGACTCATTCCATATACAGTTACCAAACCCAGACACTATTGTGGATGCCAATAAATGCATGCTGAAAGGAGCCTGATACGGCTGTCTCCTGAGAGGCCCTGCTAGAGCCTTACAAATACAGAGGTGGATGTTAGCAGCCAACCACTGGACTGAGTGTGGGGTCCTTAATAGAGGAGTTAGAGAAGGGACTGAAGGAGTTGAAAGGATTTGCAACTCCATGGGAAGAACAGTAATATCAACCAACCAGATCCCCCAGAACTCCCAGGGACTAAGCTATCAACAAAGGAGTACACATGGCTCCAGTTGTATATGTAGTAGAGGATGGCCTTGTCATGCACCAATGGAAGGAGTGGTCCTTGGTCCTATGAAGGCTTGATAGTTGCCCCAGAGGATAGGGAGGTGAGAGTATGTGTGTGGGTGGAGGAACACCCTCATAGAAGCAGGGGGAGGGAAGATGTGATAGGGTCTTTCTGGGAGGGAGAGACAAGAGGAAAGGGGATCATGTGAAATGTAAATGAAGAAAATATCCAATAAAAAAGAATCTACTGTCTTCAAAGAATAAAACATATATACTTATAAGTTATATGCAATAAAAAAATTAAACTATTTTTACATGTATGTTAATATAAAGTAAAGTCTTACCAGTAGGGGTTCTTTTTATATATTTTAACGAGGTCTATAAATTTGGTCTTCAGGAATTTTGTAGAATTAGACTGTTAATATAATCACCATATTATAATACTACTTCCATTAATGAACTTGGAATTATCCTGCTGCAATAATGATAATCATCATATATTGTAGTTAGTTATTTCAAAAATATATGAATATGGGTATTTAAGTTTCAAAGTTCATGGCTCAGATGTAGGATTTTTCCCATGTAAAAATGTGTGGTGGGATAGATTAATTATCTATCTAAAGTCTGAAAATAAATGGCTTTATTGCATGTGGAACCCTGTCTGTCTGCTAAAGGTTTTCATATGCCTGCTAACGTTCATATACTCTTTCCTTTATTTCTATGACTCTGTGACTTCTGCTTGCAATCATTTGATTTTCTATGAGCAAGAACAGTTGAAAGATTTTTCTAGTGTAGGTGATTCTCATCCTTTTTATAAGTAGAAGTCATTGCAAATGAGCTCCTCAATTCTCATATATGGCACATGTCTCAGATTATTGTTAAGTTTTTCATTTTTCTAAGTTTTTATAATATTTTTTCTTGTCAGTTTTATATATCTAATCTATGTACCTTTTTTTCATTTCCCACTTAATAACACTGCCAAGTTGTTATAAATGAATTGAAAATTGATAAACCAAAAAGAATCAAAATTTAAAAGAAAAAACAAACAAACATAGAGTTGAAGCATATGAGATATATGGTCGAGGATTTGGGATAGAAAAACTTACCCATAAAGTAACTAGGTCAAAAGAAGACAGCCAAGTCAACAAATAAATTAGAGCCAAGGTAGTAAATCAACAGCGGGAGCAGGAGCATGTTATGAAGCAGCTCTAGGTCTGATTTATTTGGGGGAGGGTGAAGCTAGTGGTGAAAGAACAAAGGGTTAGAAAATGGTACTCATTGAGTTTTGAAACAGGGTAGATTGGGAGAAGTAGCAACTTAAGATGGTTATGTTAGGAGGAAGGTATTCTTTACTGTGGGCAAATGCATTCTTTCCATTCTAACTACTCAGGGCAAAAGTTCAAGCTCTAATTTCCCAAGGTTAACTCTTAAAGAGCTCCTTTCTGCAAAGCTACCATCCTGAGACTTACAGGGTCTCCATTCAGCTAACCTTCTTGTCAAAAATTCAGAACACTGCAGTGGCAATTTTGCCACTATTTATACCAACTCCATGTTTTATATGTGTTCTGAACATTGTGCTAGGTTATAATATTAGTCTTTATTTTATTTATGTTTGGATCTTTTTACATATAAAGAAACAGTGGATAATAGTATTTTATGGAAAAACAATCCATGAAGCACAGATCCTATACCAAACACAACTTTTCAGCTCCTTCACAGAATAAACCCCAAAAGCATAGAATTATCATTCTAACCATCAAAGACTAAAATCAAGTTGAAAGCTTCCCAGGGGACAAGCATGCTGGCAAACAAGGTAAACAAGAAATATATTTTTGGAAACAATGAAAATGAGTACTCAATAGGTTTTTGTTTCTCTGATAAATATTTTGTATATTAACTCATTAACTTTTCTAAGATTCTTATAGATTTATGTATCTTTATGTGCATGATTTTTTGCCTGTACGCCTGTACGCATGTATGCATGCATGTATGTATGTATGTATGTATGTATATATATATATGTGTGTGTATTATGTATGTATGTACATATGTATGTATGTATATCACTCATACGAATGGTACTTACAGAGTCATTGGATCCCTTGGAATTACAATTGTTAGCTAACATGTGGGTGCTGGAAATTGAACCAAGCTCTTCTAGAAGAACAATAACAACTCTGAACCACTTAGGCAATACTCTACCCTCTCTATTTAATTTTAGAGCACCATTGTAAGATGAGTATTACACAATTTCCTTATTTAAAATTTGTGCTCTGAATAACAGAACTTGGCCAACTTGTAGCTGAAGGGAGTAGACTTCTGATGTAGACTTGAACAGTGTGGCTGGCAAAAACATGCTACTCACAGCTGTCGTGATTGGATTCTCTGAACATAAGAAAGTCTTTATTCTTTTATGGGTTTTCAGCAAATTATTATTTCATATTTATTATTCTTTTAACTCAGCTTTTCAGATGTTGTTTACTCTTGAGACAAAATGAAGTAATAAAGTTTCACAACTATTATATAGCATTTGCACTATATATGGCATGAGTAATTTGAAAATGATCCACAGTATATAGTACATGGTCATATATAAATTTTATAGAAAATTGAATTACTGGAGTACTAGAATTAATTGCCATGGATATTGAAGAAATTTTGTATGAATGTATTACATATGTTCCTACCTACACAAAGTATATTGTGTACAATATTGTTGAATTAGACATAATTACATATAATGAATAGAAAACCACAAAATCTCATCAATTTGTATTTGAATAGGAATAAAAAGAGACATAGAGAAAATTCTTGAGAGGAAATATCAAGCAAGAGAACTACCGATGAAAGCTGTCTTCTGGCAATGTTGATATATAAAACACAATGATGCCACAGTAGGATACTTAGCCAGATATGTGACAACTCTCAGGAACACTTGCAGAAAGTAGAGTGGTTTGAACCACTCATAAGAAAATGAAACCTGTGCAGTGGCTAGGTGTCAAGAGGACATTCTGGCAAGTGCTCTAATGCAAAGGAAGAAATAAGACTGCAGTGAGAGAGGTGCTAGATAAAAGACTTAGCAAGAATCAGACCTGTCAAGGCGATTCTACAGAGAGAGATGATGTGGGCAGTTAATGAAGGTCTTCAATACCAGGCTTGGAGCTAAAACATGAGCCCTTGGACTTTTGGAAATTGTATAGGTGGTTGGGAGTAGATAAGAAGGAAAGATTCTCTGAATCTATATGAAGGTGGATTGGCAAGTAGAAAAGATTAAGGGTGGGTTTATCGCTAAAAGGGAATGACATCCAGAAAAGGGACAGAAGAGCTGAGACATCAGAATAGGTCTTGAGGACCAACAGACAGACCAACCAACAGACAGACACACACACACACACATCGACACATAGAAGGGAAAAAAGAGGGAAGGAAAGAAGGAGACAGATGGAAAGAGAGGGGGAAGAGGGAGAGGAGGAGAGTATAAAATTAATACAAATTTGCCATTGAAATAAGTTATAAAACAAGTCCCAAAGGAGCAAAGTAAAAGATAGTCATTAGAAAAGGAAATGGGGTAGCATTTCAAGTGGGAAAAAAAAAGCTACTTCATTTCTCCCCCTATTCTGCCAGCTTAACCTATTGTTTATCTGTGGTTCTCTGCGTCTATCTCTACCAGCTGCTGAATGAAGCTTCTCTTAGAAGACAGTTATGCTAGTCTCCTTGCTGCAAGCATAGCAAAGTATTATTACTAGTGTCAGGGGTTGGCTTTCTCTCATGGAGAAGATCACAAGAGCCAACATGACTCAGTGATTCCATCTTTCGTCCATGAATATGACTAAGTTCAAAAACTCAAGTGACAGCACATGCTGGCAAGGATGTGGGAGTGCAAACTTGTATGACTATTGTGGAAATCAACCAATTCCACAACTTTTTGTAGATTTAAAAAATCAACCATTCTCAGAAAACTGGGAGAAGTTCTGCCTCAAGACCTTATACTACTTCTGGGCATATCCCCAAAAGATGCTGCACCATTCCACAAGGATATTTGTTCAACTATGTTTATAGCAACTTTATTCGTAATAGACAGAAGCTAGTAACAACCTAGATATCCCTTAACAAAAGGATAGATAAATAAATATGGTATATTTGTACAACGGAATGTTACTCAGCTATTAAAAACAGGAAATTGTGAGTTTTGCAGGCAAATGGATGGAACTAGAAAAGATCATACTGAGTCTGAGACCAGACTGAGAAAGACACACATGGTACATAATTACTTATAAATGGATATTATCCATACAGAACAGGATAATCATGCTACAATACACAGACCCAAAGATGCCAAGTAGCAAGGAAGTTCCAAGAGATGATGCTTGAGTCTCACTCAGAAGGGGAAATAAAATAGACATTGGAAGTAGATGGAGGGAGGGAGCTGCATGGGTGAGGGGAGGGGAAGAGAGGTAGGGATCAAGAATGGCAAAGGGGAAAGGCTGGGAGAGAGAGAGCAGAAATCAGTGGGATCTCTGGGATGGAGGAGGCTTTCTTTCAGCTTTTAATAACCATCTTTATGATTGCTTAATGTTTGTTGCACATTTACAGTGTATTGGGTCCTGGAAAAAAAAGTCTTTTGTTTATTGCTGGCAGCATAGTAGGATGCATGTTGTGTTGGTAGAACCAGCAAATGTTAATAAATAATTGGACATTATGGGCTAAAATTGCATTTTAACTACACATACTTACTTCCATAATGGCAACAATAGGAACATATTTTTCCATAAGTATTTTGGAGATTCAAAAATATATGCATATGTTGCCTTCTCTTAGTAATTTCACAAATATGTCTAATGCTCATTCACAGTTCCTGCTGATGTTAACTACAGGCTGACAAAAGCACAGGTGGTTGTGATCATGCTGTTTATAAATTGTATCGTTTCTAGAGTGCCTGCATGTTGTGGGCCCTGTGGCATTGGATGTGAAGCAGGGACTACTCTGAAATATCCATCTCTTCACCCCGCATCTGAAAGAAATGGAAAATGATGACTTCCCAATCTACACATTAGTGAACACAAACTCAGCCACACAGTGACATCTTTCTTCTTAAAAATAATGATGCAGGTTGTCTTCATTGCTTAAGGAAGCCAGAACTCACAATGAAAGGTGTCAAAAAGCACTGTATTATCCCACTTTGCCTGGAGCTGCCTTGACAGCACCTTTCTTGCCATAAGAATGGATTACACACAGGGTGGTAATCAGCGAAGAACTTAGAAAAATCGTGATTTTTAAAAAGAGGCCGTGAATATGCAACATCATAAATAGAGTTTACCACCTCACCTACCAAGGGAACAATTAATTTCCTGTTGTCCTTTACTAACCAGGAACAGCTTGGTCTCAAGCTATAGGGTAGCAAAGGGCTACAGGGAGCTAATTGGTCCTTTGGTAGAAACAATGATGTCTGTTTTACAAAGCCCACTAAGCAACAACAAGCTGAGCTCTGAGGATCTCTGCTGAAGGCTCCAGAGCAATGTGTAGAGGCAAAACAATATCCCAATATCTGGGAAAGTGAGAGACAAGCAGATGGAGTATGTGCCCTACACACATGAGAGGAAATGGATGATGCTTCAGGCGGCAGAAGAAGCAAGAGTCAAGGGCAGAATGGGAGACATACCAAACTGGATCTGGTATTCAGTTAAATAAATTCTACTGAGTCCATTCAGTGGGATTACCCTAAAGTATCCATCCAAAGTATGCAATTATCTCACGAGATGATACCTAGGCAAGAAGTAAAGAGGTTTACACAAGGTCCCGCGATGACAGGTGTTTTATTATTCCTCTAGGTTTTCCATCTGCCTACATGGTATCTCAGCAGACACTCACTCACTAACACTAAGATACCAGTGGGAAGCAGAATCCACAGGAAACACTATCCAATATTGACATTATAACAAGAGCAAACAAGAGTTGTGAGTGCAAGAAAAGCCACATGGGACAAGGGCCACCATCTGAACTTTGTACCTCCTTTTCTTTTTGCTATGGATTTGTCCTGTTGGAGACCAGTTGGTTCTCTTGTTCTTAGATTGATAAGATGGCTGATTCCACACGGGCATCTTTCAGGGTAGCATGGGCTTATTTATTTAAGTGTCTATATGTATTATGGGGGAGGCATGTATGTACACATGGTTACACATTTGTGCTTGTGTGTGTAGAGTCCACAGGATAATTTCAGGTGTTATTTCTCAAGAGCTGTCTGTCTTATTTTGAGACCGGGTTTCTCATGGACATGATCATGCCGTGGAGGATATTCTGGCTTGTCAGGGAGCCCTGGGGATCTGTCTGTCCCTATAACATCAATGCTGAGGATAGAAGCGCTCACTCTCTGACATTTTATTGGGTGCTGAGTATTGAATTCGGGTCCCCTTGCTTGTATGTCAAGCACTTGATTAATTGATCCATCTTTTCAACTGTTTTTTTTTCCCTTCTGCATTTGCCTGATTACTATGTTTTCTATTCATTGATAACTTGCCACATGCCACCTCTTGTGATGAATGTCAAATCTATGTGATCTCTTTAAATAATCAGAAACATCCTAAGAGGAATGGTAGTACAATTGGCCTCTATTTTTACCAGTTGGCTCAGGGAAGTTAGGTTCAATGTAAAAGTTCATTTGAAAGGGAAGCCACAGTCCTCACATTCAATCCTTAGTACATAGGTATGACAGTTTTCTCTTCTTCACTTACTGTCCCTTCTTATTTTCCTAAAATAAAAACTTGGAAATCTTTGAAGCAATATTCTATTAGGAGAGTATGTATTATGTACATGCCCTTTTGTGACATAGTACCCAGTATAATGAATATGTACAGTGAAACTATAAAAGCAAAAAAATTGGAAAAGGAAATTACATAAAGAAGTAAACTGAGAATGGGTTTCCTCAGCAGAGAGTTGCTGAAACTGAGCAAGGACTAGATTGTCAGCTTGTCTGCAAGGAGACACCACGTTCAGAGATTCTCAGGGCTTTGCCTCATCCAACCTCAGCTAGATCCATTTTATGCAGGAATTTCACTACCTCGATGTAGGAACTGTTCTTACTCTTCAAAGAAGTTCTTTCTCCTTGACAATGTACAGCTTCTAGCAGAATCAAAGCCTAGACGGGAGAACCCCATGGGCTGGTATACACATGGACTGAACACTGACATCCTCTCTCTAGATTCTACTTTTTCACCTGGGCTTTTGATGAATTTTATCTTTCCACAAGTACCTGTAGGTGGGAGGTCATACCTCTAGATCTGAGACTGGCATGCATGAGACACATCATAAAGTGCTTGAGACATGCATTTTCTCTGATACTTCATTCCACTTATGAACTCTGCTGTTCTGTCCATCTGATGGGGTAGATAAACAGATACAAGATTCTAACAGTGAGAATACAAACTGTCTCAAAACCACATATATAGATTGGTGGGGCAATTAGTAATGTACTGAAACATCAAAGGCAAACCTCAAAATAATAAAATGTTAAGATGTTGCTATTGCCAGTGGTAACAGCACAGTTTTCTGGTGAACTCTCACTAAACAAAGACATCTGTCAGATCATGGCAAGTTACTATCAACCATTTAAAACTTGGATGATCAACTCATTTTAATGACTTTGTCCTTCAGGTCTGTTCCTGGGAGCCATGAGTTCTCAGAACACCTAGGGCAACAGATCCTGACTGTAACTGGGAGGCACAGCAGATAACCTCAAAAGTGGCCGAAGCACATCCATTAGCAAAAACTTATCTCTGCCCAGAATTCTGAAAGGTGCAAACCATTTCACACTATTCATATTTTATAGGTTTTAGAGAGGGCTTTTTGTAGTAATCCTCTTTAAATGAATGATTTACCAGTGTAGTCCCGGACTCACGACATCACACACTTTGTTGTTTTTTTGTGGGTCAGTGGAAGCTTCAAATTATGTAAGTGGTCCCAGGGAACAGCTCCCAATTTGCTCAAATGAAGAAATCTATAGTAAATCCCATGAAGTCACCTGCTAGCAGTTTCCAGAATTTGCTGCCCTGGTGTTCTTCTGTGGACACAGGCCTTTGAATGCTTTATGGTTGAGAAATTTGCCTGGGGACATGCAGTTCCTTTGAGTGGCAGATGTCCTTGTAAATGGTATCCACCTCACTAAGGTTATATTTTCTGTCTTCAACTTAATAGCCAAGACCAATTTTAAGGAAAATTGAGTTGAGAGAAATTGAGTTGAGTTCTGGAACTGGAGTTTTCTGTGTCAAATACTGTATCCTGGGGCCAATTTATACAGCTGGGAGAGAATGGGTGTGGGGTACAATGATTGGCAGACCCTAGGGAATGAAAGGGTTTTTAGAGTCCCACAATCACCTTTATATACTTTTTTTTCTAGCTTTTGGAGACCCTTAAGTGGAAGCTACCCCCACTCAAAAATAAGGCACTCATGATGAGTGCAGAAAACACTATGCTTCTTTGAAAAAAAATTTAAATGCCCTTCTCTTTCAACTCAGGGTCCTAACTTTTTGACATTCGCACTTAAAAGTTTTCCAATACCTTTGAAGTGAGAGACATGATTTTTCTGGCTGCTTAGAGTACATGGTTCAGTAGACCTTGTAGGATGGGTGATCCCCCCCCCCTCTATGTTTTCTGGCACAGGAAAAGCTCCTGTGTTCCAGCTCAGTACTGTGTCAGTGAAACACTGCTCCAATAATTTCCTCCACCCCACTTTGCGACAGATGTAAGGTTTCTTTCATGTTGTGTATAACATATAGTACACAGGAGGGTCATTGAAGCTTTCTATTCTTAAAATAACAATTTCTGCACATTTTTTCAATAGGTCATTCTGTGGAAAATAAAAACATTTAGAAACAAAATGCAAAGATAAACAGCTAGCCATGCATTAATAATGTTGGGGAGAGCTGTAGTTGTACACTTCTGACTGTTTCAAGTCCCTATGTAAACCATGGCAAAGAACTGTGATTTGATCCTCAATGAAGCAAAACAACTCCCTTCCTTCCATTATGGATAGGTCATCTCTATCTCTTTTGGAAACTCATTTACTCATACAAGAAGCACACTTTCTTTAAGTTGGTATAATGCTCCTCATTGAGAGCCTATACCCTTGTGAGCAAAGCATCTCTGACAGCACTCAAGGGAAATGCTTAGAGCTATATTAAATTGTCTGTAAGAGATTATAAGGAAGGATCTGTAATTAACTCCCAAAAAAGTGGGCACCTGAAGACTGTGAGGTTCAGCAGAGCATCTCAGTAGAACAATTGGATTGGAAATTTCAGGAGTCTGAATTTTGATCTTACATGCTGGATGAACTCAGTGTGATTGGAACATCGAACAGAGCTGGAAACAGCTTGGCTCACAGAAATAACTCTCCCATGGGAAGTTTATAGAAGAACACACCAACTGAAGCAGTTTTCCCTGTAGGCCACATCACATTATCAAATACAAAACTATTTTAATTGACATATTAAGAATATCCCAGGCAATCTGCCTTAAAGAGTGTATCCACCTAAAGAGAAATTTACTAGCATGCAAGGACCATTAATGGAATGAGCCCAGAGAACCCTTTGCTTGGCTTTACCTAGGGATTCAAAAAAGAGAAGGTTTAATGGAATCCAGTTTGAAATATTTGGAATGAGATTCAGGGTCACAAGTAAGCCAGGAAAGAGCAGATCCATGAGGAAACAGGACTAGACTTTCAGACATGAGAGAATGTCTTATTCAAACTTTCATTGTACCATCCAAATTACAGCTGGCTTCACACATATTGTTATATATGTACCTATACTGTGATCGAAAGAAACAGGAGAAAATATTATCCGTTTCTACCACATAGAACGGACATACTTTATAACAATATGTGATTTAGGATGCCATTGTCTGACACCCTTCCCCTCCCCATCATCACCAGAGCCTCAACAATAGTACAGAGAAAAGAAGTTGTTAATGCACTGTCCAGTGACATTTCCCCTGGGGAAATAAGCCATAATAGAAATAAATCACCTCTAGTCACTTCTATGTAAGAAAAATGTGCCAACGGTGTGATGGCTGCAAAGCTTTTGATCTAAGTGTTAAACAGCGGTGGTTAAAAAGCATAAAGTGAGATTTTTCCTTCCCTCTCTCTCCTAAGTATTGACTCCAGATTACTCAGTTAGGAGTTAGAGTGCGTGCTGTGCATTATGCATAGAGGGGAAATATTGACAGTGAGTGCACTTAACTAAGTCTACACCATGCTCTGTGGGCAAAACCCAAGGGGATCTGTGATCAGCTCCCCCGTGGAGCTAGTAAAATGCCAATATGGACAACTCTCTGACTCCCAGATGAGCTGCACATCATGCTCATTAGGCCAAAGACAAAACAAAACAAAACAAAACAAAACATTCAGCAACTAATACCTCTCAAAAGGCAAGTTGCAAAGTAGCCTGATCTGGAAAGGGGTTTGACCCCCAAATTCCTCAGGGTCCTGCTCCCTGTTCCTCTTGGCTTTTTGGTTAAAAGCCATGACAGACCAGCACTCCTTGCCTTCCTCCTGTCCTAAGAGGACAGCTGTGCTATATTTCTTTAGGCTTTTCTTTATAGTCACATCTCAGGATTACCACTTAAAAGGAGCTGTTTATGCATAATGTTTAACAGAACCTATAGACTACTTACAATGAACTACTTGGAAGCAGAGAGGGAATGCTGTGGGATTCAATTTTGAGTCTCCAACCAGAGCAGAGTTGTGCAAAAGGAGCTCCCTCTTTCAACAGAATAGATAGATTCTCTGGATAGCATTGAACCAATCTTGCCTTGGAGTGGGAGACAGATGCACCATGGCACACAAACTACAAACTCTAAAGGTGCATTGAAATGTTTTATCCAGCAGTACTGGCAACTCTCAGTTGTTCTAGTGCAAGGAATTTCTGTTTCCTGCTCCACACAGGGCTTTGCTTACTTGTGCTGGGTGTACTCCTGGTGAGTGTTGTCACTGACATGGGCGTGGAGTCATTATTAAACATGTTCCATTAGTTATCTTAGAACAGAGTGCTAATGGGAGTAGAAATGGCCATAGATATGGCTTACAGTGATTACATCATTTAAGAAGCCATCAGCATCATTTTTTAGGCCGTGGTCAAACTATTGTATGCCATTTTTTAGCTGTGCTCTAAAAATCATGTGGTGATAATCTGGCGCTTGGAATAAATTTTGCTTTTGATAGTATACTCCTAACTCTAAGTGAGCACCTAGATTTTATATATACACGTTTAAAGTCCAAAGGTGCATTCAGATAAATTAAGTTGGGTGCAGCTTCTCAAGGTGTTGATAGCATTCTCTCTCTCTCTCTCTCTCTCTCTCTCTCTCTCTCTCTCTCTCTCTCTCTCTCTCTCTCTCTCTCTCTCTCTATCTCTCTCGCTCATGTATGGTATGTGTGTAGAGACATGTATACTGTTGATTCCCTTAAAAAATGCTTTCTCTCTAAACGTGGAGTTAGGTTGACAGCCAGTGAGTTCTAATGACCCTTTTGCCTCTTCTCTCCATGGCATCCCAGGGTCACAGGTGTATGTCTACATCCACACTGGCTTTTTGTGTTCTGAGGATTTGAACTCAGCCCTCATGCATACATAGCAAGCACTTGCTGACCCATTGCTCTATGAGATTCCCTATGAGATTTTACACATGACACTGTCAGTCAGATGAATATTCACCAGAATTTCTTCAAAATTCAGTGTCAGGCATAATTCCAGTCACATCAGTGCACTACACCCAGACAACCAGACACTGCTTTAGCATGGTTGATTAAAAATGAAAATACAGAATTTGTTTCAATATTAAACACCTTTAGCTTTTGGAAATTTTTTCTTATATGAAAGATAAGTTGCTAGGAGATAATTCAATCTCCATAGAAATAGACATCTAACCATTTAAAGACAGGTATGCCTATACACATTTATGGTCATTATCAAGAACTCAAAAAGTGCCCATGTCATGGTCTCCCTCCTTTGCAGTCAGTCCTAAAGCTCAAGCTGTTAGTGTAATCTTTACCATTTGCCCCTCTGTCAAACAAGACCTATGGGGAAGGGAACTAAAGAAATATGTTCTAGATCTTTGATAATATAAATAGTTTTTCTGTTCTAAAGGTCTTCCAATAAACCACTTTAACCCAGAATGCCTATCCTGCCTATAACAGCTCTTCCTCAAAGTCATGTTCTATATCATGCAGTTAGGATAGAATTACTATTCTGCCTGCACTTTATGTTGACCTCATAGATGCCATTGTATACTTCAATAGATAGACAGAAATTGTCCAAATCACGAGAAAGGGCAGTGAGAAATGAAAACCATGACTCTATTTTCATCATCAAATCACAAGGAAGTCTTTAAGAATACCAGCTAGCCTCTCTCTTTCTCTCTCTCTCTCTCTCTCTCTCTCTCTCTCTCAATTAATCAATGAATCTCAACTTTCCTAATGCTGTGACCCTTTAATACAGTTCCTCACGTTATGGTAAGCCACAACCATGAAATTATTTTGTTCCTACTTCATAACTTTAACTTTGCTACTCCTGTGAATCATAATGTAAATAAATATCGGATATGTGGACTCTCAAAGGGGTTGAAAATCACATGTGGAGAACCATTGCCATAACTTATAAGAAATACATACTGATTCTTACAATATTTACACATGGAAAGAAGTTTAGCGACAACTATGACAGTCATATTCATTTATGATTCATCTGAATACAATGACTAATTAGTTACTGTTGGTAAATTTAGCTGTATTCAAAGGGCTATGTCTTACTGATACAGTTCCTTTTAGTGTCTGATATCCAGAGTAATGAACATAACACAAAGGAAAAAAAAGAGAGAAAAGAGATTCTGATGGTTTCTCCTACAAGAAGCTAAATGCTTCTCAGTGTAAATGAGAGACGCCAGCTTAATACCAAATTCAGCCATCCTGTTAAAGAACTGGCATATCTGGAGAAACAGAAGTGGCTCACAGATCAGGTTTATGCCCCCTGGATGTTAGTGACTGGCATCTTGCTGTAATAGAATATTGGTGCTTTGAGGTTTTAGTTTAGACAGAATTTGAGTTGAATTCAGAGTCTGCTTTTATGTCCTTTCTTGTTTAGAAGCTACGCGTTGAACAGTATTATGCTTCAGCTGAAATTTGAGTCTTTTGCCTCCTCTTTGTATCTAACGATGGCCACGGCCCTTCTTTCTCTCCAGTGGAGTGAAACTGGGTATCAGCTGAAGTGTGTTGAGCATGCTTTTGATTTGCTAACTAATGAGGACATGTGTGGCTATCATTCTACTGTTTGCCTTTCTTTCTTAAATGGCATCGAGGTTTGAGAGTTGAGGCTACCAGTTTCAATCATATAGGAAAGCCCCCAAAGACTGGATATATTGGATCTGTAGCAAGGATATCGAATGAAAGTTGGGGCGTTCCACAGCTAGCCTTCCAGACTTATGAGAAAAATAAACCTTCACTTTATAAATCAGTACAACCATAGGCATTCTATTTTCAAACCAAAACAGTTTAATGTGACACATGGAGGAGACACTCCCAAATGTCATCCTAAGCACCCTTCAGGTCTTTAATCATCAGGGGGAAAGAAGTCAACACCAGGAGGGGAGCCACAAAATAGCCTCAGAATCCCACTCAACCAAGACCCACTCTAATTACATAAACACCTGAGTTACATTTTTATTTAAATATTTATTGCATGTTTATTTAGCACTTACAAGCTATAATTAACCCCACTTTCCAAGTGCACAATCTATGGATCAAACAGAACAAGTCATGTTTGCAAAGGACTGCACTGAAGATGGCCAAGTCCAGACTCAAGCTCAAATTTTCCAATACCAGCTAATCATTCCGTATAATATGTGGTACCCGGAGCCTTATAAGAAAGAAAACACAAAGTGTGCTAAATTCAATTTGAGAGCTAGAAGTTTTTCTGTCTACTCCAAACTTATAAGCATCAGAAGTTACATGCAAGACTGAAAGACAGGCTTTGATTGTAAATAAGTGTGTGTGTGTGTGTGTGTGTGTGTGTGTGTGTGTGTGTGTGTGTGTATGCGTGTGTGTTTATGTGTGTATGTTTAAGTGATGGGGCAAGCTACAGAAGTTGAGTTTAAGGTTATTCCTATGAGTCTTGGTTGTTTTATGTGTGAACTTTGCAAAGATGTGACCTTCTGTATCTGTGAACTTTCTGCTCATTGGAGCACTACTGAAAACACAATATACTCTCCATCTCATTCATAACTTAAGCTGAAAATGTGCTCTGTACTTCCATACTATCTGTCATAACTCACATTATTTTTGTTTTGGGTATTATTTGTTATTGGAGAAGCTAAGTACATTATTGAATTTTGGGAAATAGGTTGCAAAGACAGTTTATATAAATAGAATAAATAAATCAAGTGAAGGAGCATATTAGTATTTCCTAGCATTTGTGTCCAAAATCATTGGCAAAAATTAGAGATTATTTATTGTGACCATCAATCAGATATTATAAAATATGTACTTCTGCTCCAACCAGAATGGATTTAAAGTATGATTTATGATTCAAAATTGCTTTACTTTACTCAAGAGGCAAGGGATAATATAAGTGTCGGTGTAACGTGTCAGTGTAATGGCCCCTCCAAAACTTATGATTAGAAACTATGTCAATTATATCCACCTAGTTTTTTTCTTGTGCACTCATATCACCTGGAAGTTGGTTGGATGTTCTTCAGCTGCTTATAATTGAGACAAAAGTCTTCCATCACAAACAAGACCTATTTTGATGTTATCAAGCTAGAAATGTCACCACTAGCCATTTGGGTCACCTTCTTCCTTTGTAGAAAGATGTCATCATCTTACAACCATTTGTGTTTTGGGAATACCATTTCCTCAATGTCTTATACAATGTAGGTTGAAAGAACTAGAAAGTTCAAAGAACAAAACAGAATGCAGACTGGTAGAAAGCAAAGATCCACTGCACTCTTTGACTGTTTCATATTTTGCCTAAGGTTAATGTGGGCTAGGGCTAGGGAAACACACAGAGGCAGTTCACTGAACTATCTAGTTCTGTGTGTTGCCCCAGGCAAAACGAGCTACAGTTCTTCTCTTTGTAAGTCAGTGACCTCTGTGTGTTTGGCACTGACCTGAAGGCAGAACAAGGCTGTCAAGTATAGAACTCCCCTTGTACAGTCATATTTTTTTGAATTAAAAATGGAGAGTGCCTGCAGGTATGAGGATGATCAGGAAGGCTGCACAGCTCCAACACACAGTGGAAGATTTCAGTGGCTGGCATTGCCCTATCAATTTACAATCATGTTACGCTCAGCTCACTTGGCCCTCTTCCTTCTCTTGGAGACAAAGCACTGTATATGAGAAGAGGTGTTCCAGTGCATTACCCAAATCCTGCTTTGATGCTTAACTGATTACAGGGTTTATAAAGAATACCACATGCCCTACAAAGAAGCACACTCTGCATCTCTGCTGGTGATATTGAACCACATGCCCTGCCATCTGAAATAGTCATTTTCCACTCCTGTGTGATGCATACGTCTGGCCCACGTGTCTGCTGAAGAGTGATCATGTTTCTTCCTAGAAGTGCCCACACAAGAAGAAAACAAATCCAAATGGGAATGTACCATTGTATGACTTAATATACAAAATGTATTGACCATTTCAAACACTAGATACAAATGTTGCTTTGTAACAGTATGCATTTGAAATTAAGAGATTCACAATCCACTCTGCTCTCATAGCACTTAAACTATTATTTCAACTCTCCTTGTCACCTTCCTTTTGATAAATCTGACTCCTTAGTCACAGGATCATTTTGAGATCAATTTTGACTACTTACAGCTACATGAAGTTGTGTATGTAATGCAGCCCCGTGAAATTATTATAAGCATCAAATGACATCATGTGTGTGCGATGTTTTATGAAGTAGAAGCATTATGTAAATGTGAGTGCCTATTATTGTTGCTAACTTGAATAACTGTGTGGAGTGGCCATTAGGTAACAGACAATGTGCTAAATGTTTTGCATATATTATCTTGTTTAATACAATTTGAACAGCAATGCTTTCAGATGCGTACTATTATTATCTCAGTTATCCAGAAGAGAAAAATGAGACCCAGGGATGTTCAGTATCTATGTTGCCACTGTACAGTTACATAATAAGGAAGCAGCAATCAATCATTCAAACAAACAAAATAATGTTCTACCAATATACTATGATTGTCACTGTTTTTTCCCAAAAGCATAATGAATGAAATTTTACTTAGATAAAAACCTTTACTGTAGGAAGAATTCAAGGAGTTCTGGGATGATTTAACAGTGGAGAGCAGATCTGTTCCCTAGTATCTCTGTATTATGAGAGGCTAAGCAACACACATCTCTCAGTGTGAAAATTGTATGTGCTATTGGATACCAGCCAATAGAATGACAATCTAGAGCTAGAAATGGCAACAGGACATCTCTAACCACAAAGTAACTGCAACTCTGTAGCGCCTTGCAATTTTTACCTTCAGTATCTCCTAAACATTTATCCAAAAGGGCAAACAAACATTTAGATTTCCATAAGCCTTACTGGATCTATCATTCTCTCCAGCAACTCACTTTTCATTGTGTTTGTCTGATTAAAATTGAGGCTCTGGCTATGTACCTCAATAGCAGGACAGTGACCTATGTGATATAAAATTCTGCTTCTGACTATGTAACTGCAAAAGCAAGTTCTTTTATAGGATTAAAACTCCTATTGCAATATATTTGCTTGTGGTAAATGCAAAGTGAAGTTAGAGTACCGACTGGCAGAGGCAATGTCTTGGATTACCTCATCCAACACCTATAGCCCTGTCTACCTTTCTAGGAAGCATCTTCTCTCACTGCTACCACTCACTGCTGCTTGCCCTTGGTACACAGACTTCTTCCTGTTCTTCAAATGCACCATCACTACCTGGTTTCAGGAACTTTCAGCATATACTCTCACAGCCCTTTGTCAGCTAGGTCTCAATTCAGACTCTTCCTCCAGTGCACCTCTCTTGATACCCAAGGCAAATAGTAACCTACAGTACTTCACATGGACCCTCTCACTCATCAACATTTTTATTCTTCATAGCATGCATCACTACCCAGAGGTCATGATTCATAGTCTGTTCACCAATGTACTATTTATCTTTGTATGGAGCACACGCTTTTGTAGAATAGTATTTCATTGACCACTATATTCTCTACAGCCAGCTTCACCTAATACAATGTTTCATCATTTTACTGCTCAATAAATATTTATTAAATGAAATAACAAGCTAGTTCAACTTTGGCACTAAAAGAGCAGTAATTTCTCTGAGTTACTGCAGTACGAGATTAGCCATATGTAATATTACACTGTGTAGGGACAACTGAGTGGAAAATTGTACTAAATTCTATCTATCCATCACATTTGCCTACAACAGCTCCAGAGTCCAGGCATCAGCATTCATAGATACCATGTGGTGCATTAAGGGGAGATTAGCATTTCAACAGCATCAGCAGACATTTTCAAAGTCACTCCTTTAAAAGAGATTCAATGTAAAAATTTCACAATAAAATGAGAAATAAAAATTCATATTGGTAAGTACACGTAGACTGATGAAAAAAGACTAGAGGGTAAAATCCCAGTTAAGATAATTATGCTTACAAACATTGAAAAGAAAGAAGTTAAATGTGCCTGTCACATTGGGTGAACAAGGTAGACTAGAGCCTAGAGTCAAAGTCAAGAATCAGTCTTAAACCTAAAGAAGGAGAGCACTGGTCATGGTGACAGAGTGTCTGACAACTCTCAAAGATCCAAAGAATTAAAAGAATATGGCAACTGAATCACAGCGAAGAAAAAGTGAGAGAAGAATGTGAAGCCAGAGAAAGTGGGGAGAAACATCAACACTAAGTCACGACCAAGATGAGGTATGCGTTTTACCTGTGATGATGATGATGATGATGATGATGATGATGATGATGATTATAATAAATATAAATAATATGAAATAATAACATTAGTTATGATGGAGACTCCAGTGAGATACATAGAAAATGTGAAATTTGATAAGATAATGTGCTAATTGTTGTTGTCGGTACCTTCCTCCTCTTTTGTCTTCTCTCTCATTGTCTTTTCTGTCCTTGAAAAATGTACTCATTATGAATTACCTTAATGAGGTCCTGCTAGAATGGAATTTTTTTCAATTCAGCAATGTCTCAAAGTCCCCCAGTGCTCTTATGACATGTCATTTGGAAACAGCATAAAGACAAAAATCTATGTAATTCATAATGACATCCCCTTTCTCAAAGTGATCACAGTGACATCAGGTATTGGGGAACTGACAGGTGAATTACGTGGCTATACACAGCATTCCACTATGAGAACCCCCTGCGAATGAAGAGTCCAGAGGATGCTGTAGATGGGACCTAAGTTGGCTCTGTGGTAATCATGCTTCCTATTTCTTCATTTAAATATCAATTTGTTTCATAATACTAAAAATACCCTTCATAGTTATCATATATGTTAAACATGTCTGTTAATAATATACATAATTTACCTATAAATCATTTTTTTTCTTTCTTGAAGAAATGCTGTTTGGCACATGTCACTTAGGTATCCCTTAAGGACTGTGGGACAGTAAATGAAACACAGTCCCTAAAGTTCTCCTTAACTACTGGCAACATTACAATTCTGAGGAAATATGTGATTTGGCTGGTTAGGATTGTTAGTCTGCATCAGCTGTACAAGATGTAAAATGCATTCCCATTACATCGCAGGCCCTTGGAGGCCCAGAGAGCCATCTGGTGGCTTACCTTAAAAGAAAAATTGAATTTGGAACTGAAAGGAAAATGAGCCTTTGGAGGAAGGAATGGCTTGGGAGTCTGTCCAAGCTGGTGGCACGACTCTACCCCTGTGGTCTTCTGGGATCTTCTCTGAGCTGTGGCAGTGCATGGAAAACAAATAGTTGGTGCCTTGTGCCAAAAGACCCCAGACAGCCTGGAGGAAGGTGGGGATTTGAAAAAGAGGGTCCACAGAAGGTGGCTGATGCCATGTGAAAAGAAATGATATTAAAGTGTTCTTATAAATGGGCATCCTTACAGCAATGAAGAAAGAAAAGGAATGAAGGAAAGGAGGAAGAAAGAAAGCAAGGAGGGAAAAAAGTGAAGGCAAGGAGAGAGGGGGCAGAGACAAAACAAAGACAGGACAGGGAGAATAAACTCAAGGAATTTGGGGCCTTGGAGATAGAGAGATGGCTCATTGGTTAAGAGCACTTGCTGCTTTTGCAAAGGACATGTTTTGGGTCTCAGTACTTGACGATGGCCCACAACTATCTCTTGCTCTAGTTCTAGGGCATCTGACAGCCTCTCTGTCCTCCACAGAATCCAGACGTGCAGGTGGTATATATATATAATTACAAGAAAAGCACTCATACATAAAAATTAAAACAGACCAAATTAATATTGTTTAAAAATAACTTAGAATTAAATTCCTTGGAAATTTAAGCTTTGTTTCTTCTTATAGTGTGTGAAAAATCATAAAAATCAGCTTCTTTTAAAGATCTAACTTGGAAATTCTTTAAACATAACAACAAAATTTTGAAAATCAGGATTTTTGTATCTGTATTTTCTTTTCCAGTTCTACCATTTTCATCTCTTTCTCATTAAAATACGTAATTTAATGTTCCTCTATATTATTATGGAGGTTAAACATATATATTCTTATGACTATCTATACACAAATTTGTCTTTTGTGAAATTTGATGTTGATATTATATTTGTTTAATCTACTGCTTATATTCCAATGTTGTCAAGGGTCACATTGTGCATTATCAAGTTCTTCGTTCAGAACAAGTTCCAATAGGTTTGTGTTTACTCACTGTATTAAGTGTTCACATCTGATGACTCCTCTCAATTTTACTTGGTAATGTGCCCTGGCTGGATGATGACATGAGTGATATGCCCTTCTTTTTTCTTTCTTTTTTTAAAGATTCATTTTATTTATTTTATGTGTATGAGTACACTGTAGCTGTACAGATGGCTTGAGCCATCATGTGTGTGGCTGCTGGGAATTGGACTCAGGACCTTTGCTGGCTCGCTCGCTCCGGCCTTCTTTCTCAGGTATAATACATTGTAGCTGTCTTCAGACACACCAGAAAAGGGCATCAGATCTCATTACAGGTGGTTGTGAGCCACCATGTGGTTGCTGGGATCCGAACTCAGGACCTTCGGAAGAGCAGTTAGTGCTCATACATGCTGAGCCATCTCGCCAGCCCCCGATATGCTCTTCTTATGGTGTCCTATCTATGGGCACCTTGGCCTTCTGGCACTCCTTGGTGATGCTAATTTGGATCAAAGTGTTGGCCAATTTCTCTCCTGTGTGAAATTATTTCTTGCCATATAATTAAGAAATAACCCATTGTAAACCATTTGGGATTATGTAAACATTCTGTTTCCTTCTTAACTTTAAAATTACTATCCTTGATGATGTTTTTGCAAGAAAAACAACAACAACAACAAAAACTATATGATGGCTGCAAGTTGTGACTTTTCAAATCTCTGCTATTTGCCTCATACTTATTAGATAGCATAGCTAATTTTCTATTTGTTTTCATAATGTTTTTCAGTATGGTAAATAAGCATCTGTTTTAATTTTTGTATTTGTTTTTCAAGACAAGGTTTCTCTGTATATCCCTGGCTTATCTGGAACTCACTCTTTAGACCAAGTTGGTCTCGAACTCAGAAATCTGCCTGCCTCTGCCTCCCAAGTGTGGGGATTAGAGGTGTGTACCACCATTGCCCAGCTAGCATCTGTTTTATTTACTGTTCTTTTATTCTAATAATTCTGAAAGTGTTCATATTAATTTACAAAGTTCCCATGGGCTCATTTTTAATTTGGAGCTATGGCTTGATTTTAACACAGGTTCATTTTTTTTCCTTCTTTGATGCTGTCTTTCTTTTCCATTTTGTCTTCTGTTCTCTGCCTTCTCCATTTCCCCTCACTTCTATTTTCTTTGTATTTCTAAAGCAGGATGTGAGGACACAGCATTACATAGGTGTGTAGATGGCCAAAGGCAGCCATCAGAAAACCAAACTTCTAATATCATTGAGAGCCCATGTATGAGTTTCTAGGGTTGTGGGAAATCTGTGTTGTTTAGCTTCCCTGGTTGGTGGAGACTCTTGCAGTAGCCTGATGTAACTATGAGGCTTGTAATGGCTACCAAGGCAACTCATTTCTCTGTTAGATAAATAAAAGAAAACTTATGCTGACTGTATTCCTATAAGCCAAGGAGTAAGGAAAATAAACTTACAATGTAGTAAGCTATTTGAAACAACTATTCTGTGAAATCTATACAAAGAGATACATTCAGTGTGCCAAAGAGAATCTAAATGGAAACCTTGTAAGTGGCTTTTGTCGCTATACCTTCACAAACTACTTATTTCATCACTTTTCTGCCTTCCTGCCTTTATGCAAGCATCAATCATATGTGAAATAAGTAAGATCAATGGTGATTTATATTAAATCTATTTCTTGCCAGATATAGATTCTTAATTCTTTGGATTAGTGTTTGGTTTTCTTCATAAAGAGTCATTCATTAAGAAGCCAGGTGGATGGGACTAGAGAGATTACTCACAAGAAAATAGACCATATTGTTTTTGGAGGAGACCTAGGTTTGGTTCCAGGCACCCACATAAGGAGGATCTTAGCTACCTGGAATCCTAGTGCCATATACTACGTGTGGTACATACAAAATTTCATGCTGGCACACATATATATGTAGTGAGAATTTTGGTTTCTTTAAATACCTAGTCATTTTATGCAAATATGTTTTTGTTTTAATCCCAGGTGTTAGAAATGGGACTGCTTCCAAGTGTTCATAACATCTAACTCTTGTCCCATTCTCTGTTAGGGTCAAGATTCTGCCAGATGAAGATAGTTTATTTTTGGAATTCTGGGCACCCTGGAGAGAGATTAAAAAGTCCAAAAAGCCCCCAAAGCCTATGGCAGGCCACTGATGCTTCTGGTTGCTGTTCTGGAGGTAGGTCAAGTAGTCGTAAGCAAAGAGACAAGACAAAGAAATTACATATCATGATGATGAAGATTAAGCTTGCCCCAAGGAACTTGATGCCACTAACCAGCAGAAAATAGTCTAGAGAGATCTATATCCCTTTGTCCTCTGACCCTTTCCCTAGCCTACCTAGTGTTTGTGAATTAGAAAGGTTGAGGCAGAGTAGGGTGTTATGAACTCAATAAAGTAGCCCACCCCCCAAAAAGTACGGTTACACACACACACACACACACACACACACACACACAAATGCAACAAAACTTGTTTTATAATTAACCTTACATAAGAGGAGAAGAAGAAGAAGAAGAAGAAGAAGAAGAAGAAGAAGAAGAAGAAGAAGAAGAAGAAGAAGAAGAAAACTGAGAGTTGGAATTGTTTCTGTTTGTAGCCAATTAACTTTCTTTCTCTGATTCTAATAGATTAAATTTAATTTTGAATCTATAGAGCATAACTTCCCTCTTCCTATTATTTTTGATTATAAAAATTATCTTGGTTATTTGTGTTATATTTAATGTATTTCTTCTAGAAAAAACAATCAGACATATGCTTTATTTACTATGTGATATACATGCTTTTATAGTAAAATACTTGTAAATAAGAAAATGGATGTCTTACTAATGGGCAATAAATCTTCTTAAACACATATATGTGTTGGTGTGTGTATAGAGGTTGTATATGGATGCATATGTATGTACCATAATATCAACTTTCACTCTTCAAGAGCATTTGAATTCAGATGTAGATAAAGTTTTTCCCACAACAATGACTTTAACACAGGGATGTACTATCCTAAACTTCTTTGGACTAAGATTTCAATCACCCTGTCATGTGTGTGTGTGTGTGTGTTTTTAATGGGTTCTGAGAATTAAACTTAAGTCCTCATGCTTGACTAGCAAGCACTTTACTGCCTGAGCCATTTCCCCAGGCCTATGCAAGAAGTTTTGGTATTGCTGATTGTCTCCATTATATGGATAAAGACACACATGAGAAAGTGCTCATTAATCTATCCTTCAATGCTTATATTGTGTATGGCATTTGCATTTCCCCTATGTTAAACTGCCTAACTGTGAAATCCTAGATGTCTCCTCTTAGGAGTCCAAGAGGAAAGTCCATTAAGGGGTATAGAAACTCAACAATCCTTGCACCATTCTCTTTACTAATAGATCTGTCCTTACTCTTAAGATTCCACTCTTACTTGGAGACTGGGTCATAGTAACAAACCAAGTGACCAATTCTAAAATTAATAATGGCCCAGCCTTTGCTTTGTGACTGACACATAGTGCAGTGGGATTTTCTGTAACAATTGCTACACAGTAGGAGTTAGAGTCGAGCAGTTATTTGAGGAGGTAAGAGAAGAATCCCTGGTGAGCAAGAAGATGCCTGGAATGTGCTCCTTCCCTCTGCTTTGCTTCAATTTCATAAGCCAAAGCTGGCCATCGGAGCTGTTCTTATCCTTGTAACAAGTTATTTGGCCTCACCTCAGCACACAGAACCAGTGTTCTGTCTTCTAGAAGAGGGCCTGGCTATGTTTGAGATATGATTTTTTGGGACTTTTGGGGAGAAGTGTAGGATGAGGTAGGAGAAGTCTGGAGATAAAGTTAAATCACATAGTGAGTAACTGAATTAATCAAATATTGAAATGAACCTCCAATAACCATGATCTAGGAACAAGAACTAAGGTCAACTTTATGACTTTTAGTAGTCTATAAATATTACTCTGTCAACGTTGGGAAGAGAACATGTCTGGAAAGTGCATTCTGACAAAGCAACCTGCATTCTTTTTGTTTTTCATTTCAATTTGATTCTGTGAGTCTTTCCCCTTGGGTACAGTTATATAAATTTTCTATAATAACAGAGTAACAAAAATAGGATTTTTCTCATTCTATGAATTACTCTCTTAAGTTGTCAAACTTATTGTTACTCATAGGAATCTCCAAACTGAAGGGATGGTGAGACTGAACAAACCTGCTTTTATATCAAGTCTTCTGATAAAGGACAGCATGGTAGAGCCTGTCTCTTCATATTATAAAATTTACATCTCTTTAGCACAGGGAAATAATAAATATGTAGTCATTTAAAAGCCCCTTACTGCACAAAAGTCTCAAATGAAATGTCGCTTTCTATTTAGATTCTCATTTTCTCAATTTCTTGATTCGTCAGAAATTCAAGGAAACATCAAGTTGGAATATATGCTTTTGCCAATAAAAACGGCAAGCAGCCATAAAACATAATCTCAGTCATGAAGGTGGAGATACATCCTGACAAGAGGAAAAGGAGGTAAATTAAAGAGACTTTAGTCACTAATTCTGATTCTAGTTTATAAATAAAACAGAGATGTAAAACCCATGCCTTTCCAGAAGGCAGCTCCCTGCTAGTATGTCTGCTAAATGATGTAACCTTTACTCTTCTAAGATTATAGGTCTCTAATTATCCTGATCCTAAAAACAAGGGTCCACTCGCTGACTAGTTAGAACCTGGCTGTGTTAAACATGACCTCAGACCACACTCTGTTCTGCATAATTACTTTGCAGTGATAAGTTAGCAGATGAGAAGAGGGAGATTGGCTTTCTCTCTAAGCAATTCAAAACCTGAAAATTAGATGTCAACATCCTCTCAGATCCAGTTTTGTTTGCTGTACTGAAGTAATTACTAAAAAAAAAAAATGTAAAAATTTCTATACACTGTCTCACAACTTTTCCACTAATCCATTGCACATGTAGAGGCAGAAAACACAAATGAGAGTTTGCACTGGACCAGAAAACTGTCCCTTATGAGTACAGCCTTCATCTTCTCGACCCTGATCCAAAGCAAGACTTACTGAGATGCCTCCAAGAAGGTACCAACAAGGAAGCAACAAATCAGGGTTCCTAGGATCATAGAAATGCAGTTTGTGAAGGTAATGGCAAAATGAAAAAATGTTGTTGAATTTTACATTCTTCTAAACAATTTTTTTCTTAACAAGACTATAATTACAAATTTCATTCAAATTAATTCTAATTACTAACCTCATTCACATTAGTTATATTCTCTATAAATGAGAATTAAGAAGACAAATGACTCACTAGTATGCAGCCACTGCTTTTCTAACATTCAGTCATTCATTTTTTTTCTCCATTCTGTAGAATTTAGTGTATATTTGTCCTATTTTTTGACAGTGTTTAGGAACAGTGGATGCACAACAGACTACCTGAGCTTCTTACCTTTATACTATACCAGTAACTCATCAATTCCAGAACACATAGTTTTTCCACAAAAACAGGTTTTAGGGCAGGGAGTCCCTACATTCAACTAGTATACCACTTGATCCTCAAAACCCATAGTAGTGATACTAAGAGTAGAACATTTCAGCTATTTACAGTCTCCGAAATGACAAAGAGTTGCTTTTCATTTTGATATCTCAATGGATTTCCACTACATCTGTTTTCTACTGTGAGAGACCATCACCACATATAGATCAAATGAAAAATACCATAACAAACAACCTCCACCCTTATCATTATTTTAATGTCAAAGTATCCATTGATAGCCCTTAAGAAACAATACAGGTGGCAGAGACAAATTATAGTTGGCTTGGGTAGTTCTGAAAGCAGAGACTTAAAGGCAGCAGCTATAGTCAGTCTTACTCGCATAAAATAAAGCGGCTGACATGTATTATAGATCTGTGATCACTTGTGGAATGAATGCATGGATGAGTAAAGGAGAATCAGCATGTTTCGAGGGAAGGACATGGCACAGACAATAAGGATCAAGTGTCTGTCCCTCCTATAATGAAGCTATTATGTATCCCCCTCCAAAGTACTCAGAGAAGCAGCAGCTTCCCATGGGTCACATTATATTAAGGAGGATTTATGGGCAATAATAAATTTAAGGTATCTCATCACGAATCTTCAGGAAGATAGGAGGACAGGCACTTAGGGGAGTAATTTTATGTAGATTTGACAGGATAATTGAAAGGATTGTTATTTTCCAATAGCACTTAACCAACGGTGGATTCAGAGCCTCCCAAGCCTCTTTGAGCTAGGAAGGACCACCCACTTCTGTGGACTCAAATGGGAAGAGGTAATTGAATCACAAGAAACATAGAATATGTGTCTAATGACATTGGACTTGGGCAAGTCACTTCCTAATTTCGGGTTTCATTTTCCTTATTTTAGAAATGAGCTTCAATGCTAATAGTATTTGCTATGTTCCCAAACCATCAATTCTTCAATTAGAAAAACCTATGTTGAAAGTCTAGTTACAAGGGGAATATTTGACTAAATTATAGATGATTGTTTTGGGAGAGATTTTTGAATTCAGGTATTCAATGTGGGTGTTGAAAACTGTCAAACAATGTCATTTAATAAAAAAATGGGAATCTAGGAAGCATAGAGAAATTCTCACACAATCAGGGGTATGGCATCCAAATATAACCAAGTAGACTTTGGTAAGTTCTAAGTTTACAGTGGTGACAAAAATTGCCAGATGGTATTAGATTCAGTAGAGGATGCAGAGTTGATAAGGTAGTCCAGAAAATCTTCACACAGTAACTGTCTAAAACTAAAAATGAATGAGAATGAGCAATCCATGTGGCTTAAGGTACTTTAAATGAATGCATGAAGTATAGAAAATTGAAGCCACCTAGGATTATAAAGGTTTAAAATATGATCTTAGTTTCCAGAAAGGAAAATACATGAAAAATGCAAAAAATTCTCTGCTGATATGAGAAATATGATAGAAATATGTGAGCAAAATCCAAACTGTCAATGTGAAATTTCTATGTGAGTATGTCTTTCTGTATGATGTATTCCAATATTTCATAATCAATCAAATACCAATTTATCTATTACATGGAAAAAATTTATGAACTTATTTCTTAGGATATGTGTGTGCATGTGTGTGTATGTGCATGTGAGTCCCCATGTGTGTGTGTGTGTGTGTGTGTGTGTGTGTGTGTATGTATGTATTTATGCTTGACATGTTCTCCCATGTAGCTGGTAGATAGAACTCATTATGTAGACCATGTTGTCCTCGATCTTTAGAATGTCTTATAATTGTCAGAGTACAATAACTCAAACTTTGTAAAATTAGTACTTAGTTCTATGTAGCTGCTTTTTAACAATTTAAATATACAACAAACAAAACGTTATGAGTCTATGTGAGTGAGAAAAAAACTTAAATTTCTAGAAACAGGTGTATGGTGGTGTCTACCATTGTCCAGAGGAAAGAAAAACAGAACTATTACTTTGCAGGTCACAGTTACGTTTTAATTTTGAAATGAAATGTTTCTAGAGAACTTTAGTAATGTGATTATGCCTAACAAAACTGGACTATATACTTAACATGGTTAATACAGAAAATTTTATATTATGTATTTTTCACAAGTAAAAAATAAAATGTTTTAAAATTACATATAATAACAATAAATAAAAAACTTGACCAATATGATCTTGAAAAATCAATCAACAATTGAGACGGAACCCAGGAAAGTGGACCCATACATTTTTACTGTGGCCACGAAGAGGGCGGTCTTTAGAAAATGAGCACTTCTTGGCAGGCAAGACCCGGAAGAGGACTTTTAGTCTCCTTTCAAGGACTCTGGCCATGTGAGCCCTTGGAAGAAGGCATGGACAATCGCCATGAATAATGTCTTCTCATCCTCCACTTCAGTGGCCTCCAGAGCCATGAAGGGCGATGTGTCCGTTTATAATTCCCTAGTGACAACTTACTCCCATGTGTGAAACAAGCTGAAACTCAATTAAAGAGGCTGTGGCGTCTGCAATCTGTCATTAAGTCCTCTGGCACCAAACACAGCTGTAGACAAGTTTTCTTTTCTCCAAGGGAGCAGCATCTCCTGAGTTTTAATCCTAAACGAGTGAAGACTTAGGGGTGTCTTCAAGATCCAGTCTTGAAAAATGACTTGTTGGGTTGAAATTTAAACAATAGATAGGTAACCCTGTGCTTCCCGGTGCTTTTACAGGCAGGGGGGCGTTTTTGTTGAACTTTGTGTCTATATAATAAAGGAGAAGGCGTGGGGAGGGAAGTGATGAATTTGACAGTAACCATTTTCAGCAGTTTGACAAGCTAAGAAACCCTGTACCTTCTCACTAAATGGTAACTTTAAATGCAAGCCCCTTCCTTCAGGCCTGATTGACTCCTCTCTTGATTCAGGGTAATTGTGATCCTCAGAGGTATCCCAAAAGGAAACATTTGCGGATGTATCATCCTGAGAGTTAGAACTGTATCTTTGTGTATTGCATTGGGGACTTAGAGTGTTGGGCTACTAAAACCCTATAGGCCCACAAAGAGGGAAGATGACTTCACCAGTTTCTCCTCTGGTGCCTTGAGCATCGCCCATTTCAATTACATTGTGTAATTGAAAGCAAGGTCTGTTCTGAAATGCTAGAGTTCAAAACAATCCCCAAAAGCTTCCAAAGCCATGCTAGAGCATGCGTGTGTTGTGTTGATGTATGACAACGCAGACTGCACACTGCAATCACATTGATTGCTGCTTGTCATAATTACAGATGGCCTGGAGAAGTCTAGGATTTTAATGAGCCTGTATGGATTTCATGCTCTACTTTGGGTCTGAGAGGCAGTAGGAACTCGTTTCAGCAGAGACCGATTCCAACAAGCCTGGAAATTAAAAGTCTGCCTCTTTTCCTTTAGATAAGACTTTTCTTATGAAATGGGCAAACTCTGCATCCAGATCTTCAGGGAAAGTAGAAGGAAGAGGCAAACAATTCATCTTGGGTTTACTGAGAGTGAATATGGATAACTCAGAGCATGTTCATCAATGGCTTTCAATATCCAGCTGGCTCAGCTTTCTTCTGTGTTTCAAATATTGGAAGAATTATTACATATAATTACCTTGCCATTTCTAGAGGATACTTTGAACTAAAAAGAAGGGTTTTCTTTGTTCCTTCATATGTCTGATCCTGTATTTCAACAATGCTAGTCACACAAGTATCATTAGCTGTAACCAACGAAGGCAATTTTATAGGTGTGAAAAATTATCACTTGTGTGTTAGCTAGTAACCCTGAGACTCAAGCCCAGATCTCCTGATAGACTGCCACGATTTTACTCTCTTTCCACTCCTTCATTCACTTTTTAGAAGAATTGGCTGATGTGGCATGGTTTCTGTGGATGTTACTGTAAGTTTGAATCTTGATCAAAGTCACAGCCAATCAGAACATGTATGATAAGCCATCTTCTTAGGTTGCAGTCAAATGTCAAATGACCGTAAGGACATAGAATGTGTCTTTCCTCAAAGACCTAAGTATAAGGAGGAGACAGTTCAAAGTTTCATTTTTAAGGAGGCTCTCAATGTTTAATCCTGACCAATAGCCATCTTCAATCACATCATTTGTCTTCCCATGGTCCTACTGAGTCCCAACTAGGAAGGACAAACTTTGCTTCTAGATGAAACTGGACAACAACCAACACATCAAGAGGCTGTTCTTTGTTTTCAGGCACTACTTATGGGTCCAAAGCACCTACAGTCTAGTCTCTGGACCAGAAAATCTCTACCAATCTGCTTCTATCTTACAGCTTTTGGGCCAAGCTCACCAGCCTTTGCATTTTATTTCATTCTCCCCCTCTAGGTCACCAACGGATTGCAGCTTCTACAGCTTCCCAGTTAATTTTCTGTCCCTCCATACTCAATCACCACACGATTTCTTCTAACATGTGATGGCTAATCTTCCCTGTCAACTTTTCACACTCAGAAAGAGGAAGCTCAACTAAACCAGGCTGGCCCATGGGCTTGTCTGTGGAGGACATTTTCTTGGTTTCTAATTGATATAGGGAGGAAAACAGACTCAGAGTGTATGTTGTTATCTCATGTGGGGATGATGTATATCAGAAATCTAAGCCTTGCTCCAAGGTAAGCCTTGGAGCAAGCCACTAGGTAGTATTTCTCCATAGTCTCTACTTTAAGCTATTGTCTTGAGTTCTTGGCTTGGCTTCACTTGTCCATGTAATTTGTAGCCAGTGAGGTTTTAAATAAACCCTTCCTCTCCACATTGCTTTTCTGCCATGGTGTTTACTTCAGAAATAGAAAAACAAACTAGAACAATACCTGTTCTACAAGTGCCCCCCTTCCCCCATTATCAAGCATGATTTCAATTAAGTTTAAAATATATAGAGATTTCAGATCTGTAGAAGGAAGAGATGCAAAAGAAAAGCCCTCAAGCTCCAAGTGTTCTTGTCAGTGTAATCCAGAGACTGTCTGAAAGGAAAAAACAATGCCTATGAGAAACAGATTGCTCTCCTCTCCTCCTTAACCTGTGATTCAAAATATGAGAAAACAGGTTGCATTTAATAGAAGACAAATTTTCCCTAGACACTGATGAGCTAGATTTTGGAATGGAGTTTGCAGTAAAAATTCAACATAACATTTGGGGAGAGGAATAGTAGGGAGAGAGGGCGAAGCAACAATCTTTGTTTTATTGTCTATAATAGTAAGAGGAAAGAGGGTTGTGCATCGGAGTGGGTATTTACTGGTATGGCAGGTATGTGCTACGTCTGAGACACCGAGAGGGGACTGAATAATACTGACTTCCACACACACAGGGCAAGCAAATTACTGAGTGCTGTGGAGATCCCTGTCAACAGATGTTCACTTGCTGCCATCAGCATCTTTGTGGCCTCTGATTCTGAAAGGATTTCAGAATGTTGCAGTAAATCTTTCTCCTTTCATTGCTCCAAGTTCTGTAGAGGACCCCTCTCCCCCTCATGCTTGTCAGAGATCCTGCTTCAGTTTCTAAATCAGCCCAGGCTGTTCCTGACGGTGGAGAAAGCTAGAGTTTTGGAATGGTGCATTGCAATTTGCCTTTCACTGTTTCTGATATGATGCCTCTCTTTTCCAAGACATTGGTTCAATAAACTGAAGTGAAGTTCCCAGAAAAAGGAAAAAGCATCACCTACGTGCAAGATTGACAGATTAGTTTTTGTGATAATGGAGAGATGCTACATAGCCCAAGTCAAATTATCTGAGTCTATATTTAGATTCCCAATTGTGAGTCCATTCATTGACCACTTCTTTGTGCTACTTAATATCCTTGTGACTAGCAAGTAGAACACTTAAGAATGGGGCAACCTGAATCTATATACTTGAGGTCACTCATATGTAGATAGAGTAAATGATCCCTTTTCTCTGAGGTAAGAGCTAGGCTCTACTTTGAAAAAACAAAGATGAATTGTAAAGTATAAAATACTCCAAGGCAATGTGACAGTTCTGGATAGAGTTGTTTAAAAAGACAATGCCATTCTTAGCACCTACCCAGAACATGAGGATATCAGAGAAGTGATTTCAAACCTGCTAAATAACAGCTACAGTCAAGACAAGTTGAATTGGATGCAGTCAAACAGATCAGGAACATTCTGTGGCTTGCTGGGAAGTGCAAAATTAGTAATTTGCAAATTTTGCAGGTTATCGAGGTGATCTGATGCTTTGTTCAAGTAAAGTGTTTTAAAATACACAAGTTTAATGGGTTCATAGTCCATTGCACTTTCTGACACTGCCTGTTGACACATCCTCATATATTTTAATGCTTTTTCACACTTGACATGGCACTACTATACAGTAATTAACTTCCCATAAGTACATTTAGTAATGATTGCTGTTGAAACTGATTAACCATTGATTTGTTCACATCAATTCAGTGACAATTCAGCTTCTGCAATTAAACAAGCCAACACAATTATGACAGTCTTAACCTACACCATTAAATTTCATGTAGAAGAGTAAGAACACAAACAGGCAAAATGTTTACCATTGGTCACTGTAAAATCTCTTTTAATAATGTGACTTTTATATAACATACATACTAATTTTCTTAGAAGAATGAAAACTCAAGATTCATATGAACAGTAATCTAGTCATGAAGTGTCTGTAATAATGTAGAAATAAATTGTAAATTAAATCTGGAGAGTGTATCTCAGGATAATTTTTCATGGTTAAGTAAATCAGATGATATGTACTTTTAAAAATGTTTATATAATCTTAAGATAAAAAATAAAAGTAATTATTCTAGCAGGAGACCTCTCTTAATATCTACTCTGCACCCTCTAATTTCTCCTGAACATCTGACTGTCTTTGTGGTTCTATACATTACATGATGATATTACAACTAACTTATCTGACATTTGGAGACCATATAATTGATTTGTCCAAATTCTCATCTTCCATATTTTAACCTAAGCCCCTTTTATGAGGATCTGTTTGACTAATACTGTTTTAAAAATCAGATAAGTCTAGTTGCTGATTGCCTCTGCCACTTCTCTCTATAATATAACTACTTTGAGCTTTGCTCATGATTGGGCCTTTGTAATCCATTCACTCTTCATGTATACTGGAGTAAATATTTCAGACATGATTCCATTCTGCTGCCAGGGAGGATATGATACGTTGTGCAACTCTAGGGACCCCATTCACAGTAATCTCAAAGATACATTGAGTCTTGGCAATCTGTTGTTTTTCATACCCAACAAATGGTCACTTGAGTAAACATAGGGTACATATCTTTCACAATTATAACAAACCATATAAAAAAAACCAGAAAAACTGTCCACAGTGAAGGAAAGAAATGTTTTACTCTATCTATAGTTGCTTGAGTCAGGGGACTTTGTTTTCATATGTTTGATTAATTTGCTTCCAATAGGGCAATAGTGAGAGCTACCATGGAACTGAGCTATGAAGTGCTCCATGGATGACTCTTCCCCTTGACTCAGGTGAGTCAAGGCAAGTCAGGCAACTGGAATTTTTCAAAGTCAATTCCTATTGTAATTGTTACTGTTACGTTATCATCTTTCCAGGTAGCAGCTCAGTATGGCTGACAACCTTATGCTGTCCTTATTTTTTTGCTTCCTATAAAGCATTCCAACTTAATTTTTCATTTCAAATGCTCTTGATTTAAATAAAATCCAAGAAAGTTCTTTACACTCTTTCTCCAACAATCCTCAAGGTTGATATGTCTGTTCTGTACTTATCTCTCAGAAAATTAATTATTAGTATTTCTAATAATTTGTATGTAGATTATATTTGAGAATATCTGATATATCTAGTATAATTTATATAATATATATATTTATAGATAGATAAGAATATCACGCAAAAATACATACACATATATCCAATCCTATGTGCTTCCAGTCCCACCCTAAACATAATTAATGGGATATGATGCATTATATTCAGATTTAATATGCTCAAACATTACCATAACCAGAGAGAACTTATAGAGACCACCTCCAGCAGGAAGATAGGACATCAAGTCAGGAATGGGGTTGCCATCCCATAGTTACATCTCTGACCCATATTTGTTCCTATCTGAAAGAATTACAGGGATGGAAATGGAGAGGAGCCTGAGGTAAAGAAGGTCCAGTGACAGACCCAAAGTGGAATCCAGCTCAAGGGGTGGCCCCAAGGACTGACACTATTACTGAGGCTATGGAGTATTCACAAAGAGGGACCTATCATGACTGCCCTACAAAATACCCAACAGGTAGCTGAGTCAGATGCAAATATTTGCACCCAACCAATGGACAGAAGCAGCTGACCCCTGTTTTGAATTGGGGAAGGTTGAAAGAAGCTGAGGATAAGGCCAATCTTGTAGGAGGACCAACAGTCTCAATTAATCTGGAACTCAGAGGTCTCTCAAACACTGGACCACCAAACAGATAGCATACACCAGCTGATATGAGGTTCCCAACACACATACAGTGGAGGACTTCTGGGTCTGTGTTCATTCATAGATGATGCACCTAACCCTCAAGAGACTGAAGGCCCCAAGGAGTTTAGAGGTCAGGTGGGGTGAGGGTGGACGGGTGGGGACATCCATGTGGAGACAGGATGGTGGGGAGGAGGTGTGGGATATTAAGCAGTCAGAGGATGGATGGAGAGGAGGGGAATGGAATATGGAGTGTAAAAAATAAATTAATTTAATGAAAAAAGTTTACCATAACCAAGAGTGGTTTCTTCTTTCACTCTTTTGTCTTTTGATATATAACTAACTGCTCTCCTCTTATGAAAGACTGAATTTTTGAGTCTATTTAATTTCCTTTTATTTGTTACTGCTAAACCCCAAATCCATCTGTAATCAAACACTTGCTTCTGACTAATTGTAAATTACTTTCATGTTTGGCATTATTCTTCACATTTGTACCATGCTCATTGCCTCCTGTCTGGATTCCTAGTAAGATAAAAGCACAGGAAGCAATGGTGAGCAGATGCTGGGTGCCAGACAGGGGCAGCTGCTTTCTAAAACGTTAAATGCTTCTCTAGGATTCTTTCTTTTCCCAATGATATGCAACTCAATTTTTAGATTAATAAGATATGCAACATCGTGAGGTAGCCATTGCTTCTTTCCCTTAGGAAAAGTCCTCAATGACTCACTCAAGGCACCCAATACCATGTTCTCTTTCCTTTCATCATTAATTTATTCCATTGAAGCTGAACATTGGTTCACTGTGTAATACATGTAAAATAACCAAAATCTTGTCTACCCTTATGACAACACTGCTTAGCAAAGCAAATATCTATTTCCTCTAGTTGAAACGTGTCGTCCATGTTTCCATTTGCTAATGGGACAACATCAGGCATGCCAAAAGCTGGAACTTGTACATGAGTTTTACAATAGGACTGCACATATTTTTTATACTGGAGTCTTTTTCTTGTATGTATGTGCATTGCACATGGTTACTCATGTGTGTCCCAGGGAATACAAAAGCTATAGGACATCCATGGATGATGTTCTTCAGCAGACATCCACCATGCTTTTGAGACAAAGTCTCTCACTGGCTTAGAACTCATGAGTGGGTAACTAGCAAGTTCCAGGGATCTGAATGTTTAGTTCTCTCTCCTGCTGGTATTACAAGTGCACCACTGAACTTGTCATTTTTACATGTGGTTTGGGGATCAACATCAGGTCTTCATGCTTTCAGCTAGCCCTTTAATGACTCTTTCATCTTGCCAGCCCCTGCCACCCTTAGCATTTGAAGAGATCTGTGCTTGTCAGCCCAAGCTGGAATAGTGCAGCATTGTTCTAGCTGAGGATGGAAAAACATCCTGGGCTAGTAATTAGAGACCATCGTGATTTTCAGGTGCAGAAAATCTATCACCTGAGCAATCATGTGTGAGATGCTACAAAAGCTACAAAAACAGCCTTTACCAGCCAACCAGTGACTCAGCCAGCCACAAACAATGATAAAAATTAAGGAGCTAGTGAAAACCACCAATTTCCATGTGGTTTGACATGTAGAAAAGTTAACTGGTGTCTAAGGTTTAGTTGCCGTGTCCTTTGTACTTTTAAAAAATTGATGGTTCTCCCATTGTATTTTTATATCTCTGGCTGGCATCTTATGGTACACTGTTGATATCAGTAACTGGAGGAATTGTTGCAAATTTACCACAAAATGTAGTGATATCACTTATCATTATACATATATACCAAGCATCAGGCACTTAATATATTACTGTTTTATTAATATCTTTCTTGTTTATTGTATTCAAAGAAGCAAGATAGCTGATGTAAATACTCAGAGTTTGAATCTCATCAGAATTTATTAATACTCTATAGATGAAGGAAGAACATTATTTTTCATTAAAGGATAGATCCTTTTATAATTAAACTTCTAAAATGCAAAGCAATGTCCATGGTTTCTCTTATGGGGAACACAAATACTCAACTATATGGTAAGTCTGAGGATACACTCCCCCTTCCTCTCTTCCAGAACTTCCTTTGCAGAGCAATATGCAGGAGAAAGAATAAGAATCCAACTTACCATGGACATATTTTTCTATTCTTTTATAATATGTAGTAGTAGGACAAAAGAGGTTTATCTTATTTATTGTTCCACTTTATGTCAAATGCACATCCTGATATGTGCAGAACACACAATGAAGCAAAGATTTTCCTCCTGCAGGATCATTAACTTAGAAATTCCCAGCTCTTATTTTTCAGAGTGCCTATGCATTTTTTTTACTTCACTGCTGCATTAAAGTAATTTTTGCATTTAATATAGAATAAAGGGAAAACTGCCTCACAATGCCCTAACCACAGGTACGTGGGTGAACAGTTGTCTACAGATTATAGCTTCGAAAAGGATTCAAAGGAAAGCTGAGAAAGGCAAAACAACTTAATTTGGAATGTGAATGAGCTTTGAAATGAGCCGGCTTCACTGAGGATGGTGTATTTCTTTTCCTGCTATAGAGCTGATGCCCCAGCCCAAATTCTGCTCCCTAAATTAAAAAGGAGTTCTATTCCAATCAAAAAAGACTCTGAAATTCTTTGAGGATAGATTGAAAAAAGAAAGTACACCCTCTATATTTCCAATAAACCTATTGTTAAGGGCAAATATTTGCATATGATTAATATCATCTATTATATTATTTCTATCTATCTTTAAATTTTAATTTCAAAAAGTTTGAATCTGTAAAAGTCTCAAAATAAGGAATTTGAATGTTAAGAAGGAAAATATGGTGCTGGAGAAGTGGATTAGTGGTTAGGAGCATTGGCTGCTCTTACAGAGAAGTTGAAGTTAACTCTTAGCATTCAAATGGCAGCTTACAACTGTCTCTAAAAGGATTTCATGCCCTCCTCTGGCGTCCAGACATACATGCAGATAGAGCACTCATAAACATAATATACATCAATGAAGACATCTTTTAAAAGTGAATTTACCTTTTTATAATAAAATAAAAGAAAAATATACTTCTTCCTTTGTGATATTTTAAATGAAAATTTGGATATTAAATTTATAAACAAAAACCAAACTGCATGATAAATGAAACACAAAATTTTTGAACTTTGATATATATATATACATATATATATATATACATGTGTGTGTGTGTATATATATATATATTAGTTCATACATTTTTGTCTCTAAATGTATAGATAATTTCATGTTACATATATCATGTATGATATATGATATAAACAGTTATGTTTATTATATTTCATTCTATGGTCTTATTTGGCACAAATTTCATATTTTCCTCCTCAATTTCATTTGCACAGTTTTCAACATTTTACCAAAAAGAAACCTCATCTCTCTGTTCAGCACAGGTAGAAAACCTTGAGCCTTCAGCAATTCTTGAACATCATCCTTCTTCTTGACCTCCCTTCAAGTGATCAAAATAAGATTTTCCCGAACGCTTTCCTGAGATTATCATTTGAATCATTTCAATAGCCATTATGTCTACGTTTTTCTGTTGGTATCCCTGCTGTGCTATGTTATCAGTATTGCAATCACTAATCTTTCTGATAGCTAATGCGTATAGGGTCATTGTTGTTTATCCAAATACTAAGTCAATGCAATAGGAAAGCCAATATGTTTTTAACCTGTAAATATCTATGAAGAACCAAATTCACAATGTTACACTAATATAAAATTATTTCAAAATCAGAAACTTGGGAGCTGAGGATAGTTCAGTCAGTGAAGTGTTCACAGACAGATTCTTTGTGTTTGCTGCCCTATCAGCCCAGTATACTCAGTAAGATCCAGGCCAGTGAGAACTGTTCCCTCAAAAGAAAAAGATAAAATTCCTGGTGAAAAACATCTTTGTAGTATTGGTTATCCATAAGCTCATCAATATAAGAACATATGCACCTACAAATCCATGTGTACACAAATAAATAATGAGACTTACACTCACCCAAACACACACACACACACACACACACACACACACATGCACACACAAACACACACAAAAGAGCAACAGTAATAAAAAATACATGGTATTGACATAAAAACAGACAAGTTGATCACCTTAACTGAAGAGCCAAATATAGTTCCATATACTTATGGATCCGGATATTTTTAATAAAAAGCCAAAATTATACAATAAGAACTGCTTGTAGAAAAATTCAAATACATTGATATCTATCACCCTTCTCAAAACTTAAGTCAAAGTACATTAAAGATCTCAACACAAAACCACATACCCTGAACCTAATAGAAGAGAGAGTAGGATAAACTTGAACACTTTGGCACAGGAAATAACTTATTAAACTGAATATGAATAGCATAGGCAGTAAGATAGATAATTAATAAAGGGATTTCATGAAACCGAAAAGCTTCTGTAAGGCAGATACACCATTAATAGGACAAATCATCAGCTTACAGAATGGAAAAAGATTTTTGCCAACTTGCCATCTGATAGACAGCTAAGAACTCAAGAGATGTTTAAGATCCTTAGCCACCAGGGAAATACAGTGAGGATGTGGAGTAAGGGGGAACACTCCTGGATTGCTGGAGGAAGTGTAAACTTGTACACCTACTTGAGAAATCAATATGGTGGTTTCTCAGAAAATTGAAAATCGATCTACCTCAAGACCCAGCTATACCACTCCTGGACATATTCCTAAATGATGCACCATCCTACCACAAGGACACTTGCTTAACTGTGCTCATAGAAGTTTTATTTGCAATAGCCATTAACTGAAAACAACCTAGATGTCCCTCAACTTAAGAATGGATAAAGAAAATGAGGTACATTTACACAATGGAGTATTACTCAGCTGTTAAAAACACAACAACATGAAATTTGCAGGGAAATGGAGGGAACTAGAAGATATCGTTTTGAGTGAGATAACCCAGAGAAGTATAACATTGTAAGCTTTTGTTTATAAGAGTATATTAGCTGTAATGTAAAGGATAATTATGCTAAAATCATTCCATAGACCCAGAGAGGCTAAGTAATAAAAAGAGCTCAAGGGTGGGGTATAGTAGGTTCAGTCTAATGCTGCTTGTGTTGTGTTAATTTGGGTCCCCCCAAACTGCTCACACAATTGTCCACACTTAAAACACTCAGGGACCCTGCACCCATTTGGTTCTGATTGGTAAATAAAGATGCTGACAGTCAGTAGCTGGGCAGGGCAGACAGAGGTCAGAGTCCAGGGCTAGGAACAGAGAGAAAAAAGAAGGATATCCGCCCATGCTGGAAGAATGAAGACAGATGCCACAACTGAGAAGGTGCAGGGCAGAGAACATAGCCTCCATGTATGAGCTGGAGTAGAGCAGCCCCGAAAGGCTACCTGACTGGGTCTGAGACAGCAAAGATAAAAGATAAAATATAGAATTTAGTAAGCAATAAATCAGGAATATCAGAGGGAGGTAGATTAGCAACAAAGAGGTTAAGGAGTGACTTAGGCACTGAGCTGTTGTAGCCAAATCAAAATATAAAGGCTGTAGTGTATAAAATATAAGGTCTCTCTCTCTCTCTCTCTCTCTCTCTCTCTCTCTCTCTCTCTCTCTGTGTGTGTGTGTGTGTGTGTGTGTGTGTATGTATTTTATTCGGGAACCCAGAACACTGGGGCAAGTTGCTACTTGAATGAATGTTGATGTTACTGTTGGAATCAATTTGAGTATTGAATTGGGTTCTGGTACAGTGGGACATATGTATATCCCTGGGAAGAGGAAATAGAATAGATTTTGTTGGTGACTGAGGGTAGGGGGGATGAGAACAGGAGGGAAGAGGTCAGGGGAGATGGAGGGAGATGGAGGGAGAGATTACAAGGAGAGAAAGCTGGAGTTGCGGGACATTTACAGGACAAGGTAGAAACATGGTACAATGGAAAATACCACTAATCTATGAGGGTGAGCCTAATGAAAACTCATAGTAATGGGAGACAAGGGAACTGAATGGCCATCTTGTATAACAAGGGCAAGCTTTCAGTAGAGAAACTGGGACACCAACCGAGTCAAAAAATTTTCAACCTACCAATTTCTCCTGCCTGTAAGAAGTGCTGGGGTAATGGTGATGCAAAACCTGTGGCAGTAGCCAAACAATGACTGGTAAAACTTAGGACTCAAGCTATGAGAAGGAACCCATGCCTGACAACTGTCTCTGGGGGTTAGGAATGGCTCAGACACCTAGGATAGAGCCAAACATTACAGGTTTAAAAAAAAAAAAAAGAAAAAAGAAAAGAAAGTTTTTTCTTTAATTTATGTGAAATTATACGAACACATTCATACCATTAGTATGAAATATGTCTTAATCTTTGTTTAATAAATGGCAAAATTTATTAAAACCCTGTTAAATTAAATCTCTTTAACATTTCTTATCACTAAATAAAGAGAAGAAATTGAGTACAGTATACATTAAGAAAAGGATTTGTACTACAACATACGGAGATTGTATGACTAAGACTTTTAAAACATGGGAATCAAAACTGTACTCAAAATTTACAAACTTGCACAAAAATGTACTCAAAATTCATAGCTTGGAGTAAATGCAGAAACCAGTTCAGACAGACAAAGGAAGCATGGTGGGGTATGAGGGAGTGTGAGAGCCCTGATAGTCGGTTAGAAGTGTTATCAAGGTAGAAATGGGAAAAATCAGAAAGCATACTCAGGTTGGGTTTAACAGGAAGAGCTCAAGGTCAGTATCGAAGGAGAGCAAGGGGAAGGGATAAGTAACGCGCTAAGCATGTTTGAAAATATGATAAATTATCCTATTATTTCATATGCACCTGAAAGTACATATAAAGCATATACATGTACGTATGTACACGTGTATATGGTTTAAATAATGTTATGCTACTCAGGGTGATAATGCTCTCTCAAAGAACCATAGACTATCTCATAAAACACCCGGTTCCAGGATTGAGAAACCTCCTTTTAGGTTGCTGTTTAGGGGATTTCACATAACATCAGGGAAATTATTCCTGGCAGTATAAAATTAACCAACTCCCCATGGCTAGTGAGGTCATAGAGTATGACTTTCCAGTATCATATTACTATACCTGTGTAATGTATATTTAGTGAAAGTATACCAGTAAATGTATACTTAGCTGAATTCTAAGTACTTATCTCCATATCCATGTACAAATGTATCTTTGTCAAACAAGATTCTCTTTGCAGAAGATAGAGAACATCACAAAAAGCCACAAGTGGTCAAATTAAAGAGAACGTGGATTGTGGCAGGCTTAGCCCCAGCTATCCTTCAAAACAAACATCTACACCAGTCACTCGGGACAGCAGAGAATAGTGGGTAGAAAGATTTTATGAGCCATGGGACCATCAGCTGAATGTTGATGTCTTTAGAAATGTGAGACAAGGTACACATATTAAAACTCAACAATAGGGCTGCTTCAACAGAGAGAGAGAAAGAGAGAGAGAGAGAGAGAGAGAGAGAGAGAGAGAGAGAGAGAGAGAGAGAGAGAATATGAATTAGTATTTACAAGGGTTAGTCCCCAAGTGGTCAGCCCTGAAAGCATGCACAAAAGAAGATAGATTCACCCTGTTGTATTTGTACATCACATTTATGCATTTATATGCATGTATAACAGTGGTCATTAGCTTGAGAAAGAATGAGGAAAGAAAGTGTATATTTTACATTAAAATAAATTTGAAAAGTAAAAAAAACCACAAAACAAAACTTTTCAGACCACCACCAATTGGAAATAACCTAATATCCAATAAGAAAATGAATATATAAACAAATTTTAAAAATAGAGTGAAACACAACAATAAAAAATGACCAATAATTTATGGAAGAAAGATGACTCTCATTAACATACATCGAGAAACACACGTCTGACTTACAAAAGCACATAAACTGGTACATAATGCAATATATATAGCATCCATGAACTAGAAAAATAGTGAAATCAGAAGAAAAAAAATGCTTGAGAAATCCCATGGTGTGACAGAAGGACATATGTGTGTGTACCTGGTTGTTCAATGGGTGTACATAAATATTTAATGGTCAAGGCACTTTTAGCTGCTTACTTAAGACTAGTACATTATATTATTTATTATTTATAAGTGATACTGGAAAAAATTAAGAAGAGTGAAGTGGATCATATAAGCTCTATAATGAAGTTAACATTTGCAGATGTTTTAAACAGCATTTGACTTTCTTCTCCTTGTTTCCATGGATTATTTCAATGTATTACTCAGAGACCCCATATTATACCAGCTCTCTCCTTCTTCCTGTTCCAGCCACAGTGGTTTCTTCTGTCATACCAGGCGTCTGCCTGGGACATCCTTTATGAATTTTATTTTTATTCTCTTCCCTAAAAAGCCTTTCCTTATAACTTCATAAATATGTGGCCCACCAAAAATATATATGTATATATTGCTCTCTGCCCTAAAGCTCTCTTATAATGAAATCTTTCCAGTCGACCCTATTAAAAAAAAATAACCCTGTGGGCTTAGGGAGATATTTCAGTTGGTAACAAGCTTGCCTTACAAGCACAAATACTTGGATTCAACCCTTAGAACTCATTAAAAAAAAAGTGGGCATGGTGGCACTCTTTTTAATCCTAACACCTGGGAGGTAGGGTCAGGTGGATCCTTGAGGCTCACTATCCAGCCAGCCTGGTGAATTATAGATTACACAGCTTGTCTCAAAACAAACAACAAACAAACAAGCCTAAAATGCCCAAGGAAGTATGAGTAACTGAAGTTGTACTTTATCTCTGCATGTGTGGCCACATAAGTGAATACATAGACTTCTACCCTTAGGAATATGCACCCGTACAAACACATACACACAGACATGAAATACCCTTAAAAAGGAATGCACACACTTTCACTCAGGCTTAGACCTCTGCTATTCCCCAGTGGAGCCTTACATTCCCCTGAATTGCTTTCTTTGTCTCCAGGGATATCATATTTAATTCGAAAACTTATCTCTCTCTTTTTAAAAGCAAATCTCACCTTCAAATACAGTGAGTGTTTTTAGGGCAGGATCTTTACATTTGTAATTCTTATTTTGCAATGACTGTATCAATGATGTAATTTGTTGGGGTATTTATGCCCCTCTAAAATCACAATGCTTAAGTAGTAAGACAGGGCAATGCCATGGAAGGCAAGGATTTACCAGGAATCCTTAGAAAAAGACAAAGATTTGCCCTCTACTTCTGACACAACTGAATAATCCAGAAAACACCTGCAAACCAAGGTAGAACTTAACCACCCACCAGGTTTCCTGAAACCTTGACTTGATAGGGTTCTGTTTTCTTTTTTGCCTCTAAAATCTTATGATATGGTTGGTATTGATTATAAGTCACTTAGTCCAAAATTATTCTTGTAACAGTCTCACACACATTATGGATATTGGAAATTCTTGATAAACATTTGTTGAATGAGCATCGTGTTAATGTAAATAATTATTTTATTTTTTTAAGTTATTATACAAATAACAATGTAAAAAGTTAATAATATGATAGTAAAGTCTACAAAAATTTGTAATTCATGTAGTGGTCACAAATATGTTTCAATAGACTAAGCCATATAATTTTCCAGTTATTCTAGTTGGCAAAGCACATTATTTCATTGTTTTTGTGTATCTGACTATATTATTAATTATTAAGACTCTTGACTTTATCTAAATAAATGGAGAAATAGCAAAATAGGGGCTCCCAAAAGGAGGTATTTTGTGCTTTAATTCAAGATCTCCTTATGTTCATAAAATAATACCACAATAATGATCATGTTAGTGAAATAAATTCTTTTGATTCCAAACTAGAAGTAGAGGTAGGTCTATGTTATAAATAGCTGAGCATTATTTTAATAATATAAATTCAGTTATAACCATAAGACCACAGATAATCCTATTTTCTTTATAACTTAGCAAGCAGTGTTCTCTTTTTACCTATATGAATTTCGTGCAGAGCAAAATGGACAAATGGACAAAAATAGAACATGAGAGAGCTCACAAGGAGTTGATATACATGGTAGTAGTCACTGGTGCTAATCATAAATGGACACAAAAGTAGTCTTTGAGAAAAAAAGGTGAAGGATGTCGTTGAAATATTTTCTAGACATGTAAAAATACTTCAGCAACATAATTCTTTCAGACCCTTCTAAATTATTCAACCACGGGGGGGGGGGGAGCTAGCCCAGAAACTTTTATTTTTGCAGACTTTTTTTATTAGATATTTTCTTTATTTATAACCTTTCCCAGGTTCCCCTCCAAAATAAAATAAAATAAAATAAACAAAAACTAAAACAATCCCCTGTTCCCTCCCCTCTCCCCCTGCTCACCATCCCATCCCCTCCTGCTTACTGGCCCTGGCATTCCCCTACACTGGGACATAGAACCTTCACAGGGCCAAGGTCATCTCTGCCTAGAAACTTTAAGGGTAGATTCAGAAACCTTGTAGATACTATAGGAGGCAGATGTCATCATCAGACTGTTATGTCAAGAAATGTAAAGTTGAGGAGCACTTACCTTACCTAAAAGTAGGAATAGGTCTGCTGACATGTGGTATGCAAAAGAGGTGTATGTTGCGGGAATATTTAAAAAAATGAATCTACCTGCAAACTCCCTTTCCTGCTGGAGCACGTTCTAATTAATGCCTGTTCCGTTTGGTTTCAACACTAAGTTCCGGCAGGTTCTCGCTATTTTCTCCCAGCTAGCAGCAACATCTAGCTCACATGCAATGCTTTACACACCCCCACAATCATTCATCTAAGGAGCGCCTAGTACCTTGTAGGTAATGCATGACTCTTAAGGCTTTAATATCCAATCAGGTTTATGTAATAATAAGTTCACAATTTACAAGACGCCAATACAATAATTTCTGAACCAAATAATAAAGACAATATTTTGACCCAATTAATTTAACCTTGTAAAAACCTTAGCGAGCAGGGATGGCGAGCAGGGTGGGGGAGGGAACAGGAGTTTGTTCTTGTTGTTTTTTTTTTTTTTGTTTGTTTTGTTTTGTTTTGTTTTTTGTTTTTTGTTTGGAGGGGAAACTGGGAAAGGAGATATTGTATGACATGTAAATAAAGAAAATATCTAAAGAAACAAAAACAAAAACAAGAAACCTTAGCCTGGTTATAACCACACAGGATCTGACTCATCCTCATCGTCTTCCTCTATGATGAAGAAACTCCTCCTCATGCTCTCTGACCTTTCTCCTACTCAAACTCTAGCTCTGCCTCTCTATTCCTGTCAAATCACAGGCCTGTCACTGTCCTAATGTGATTGGACAGAGAAAATGTTGCAACAGTGATACTATGGTTGATTTTGACTCTAAAGTCAGAGGAATGAAGAGTTAAGACTGAAGCCTATGACTGCTTAAGGATGCATCTTTACTGTAAATTATTCTGCCCTATTGGACTTGAGCAGGTAGGACTCATTCTTCACCAATTTTCTCAGGCTATTGAACCAAATGTGTTGACTCTTAACTTTAACTTTAATATTCAACATCAAAGGTGACCCATTAAATGCTCTTAGGTATTAAATATAAATAATTATGATATCTTATATACAAATATCCAAGAAGGTTCAAAGTACATACAGAGGGGTGACATGTTTTTAAAAGAAGAATGACACTTTGCACTACAGACCCTGCTCTGGGCTCTAAGTTTACTGTCTCACTTGATGAGCATAAAGATGAAACTCTGGCTACTTAGGATTTGGTCATGAAGAATCTTGAAAATATAATATTTTTTCCTGAGTTGCTGTTGATGTGTTTATAATTAATCTATTTTGTCTAGAGACATAGATTAATTCTGAATTCAGTCACACCCTATAATTTTCATTGTGAAGTTTGATAAGAAAAAAAAGATCTAGTAAGTGCAATCATGTTAAAGATGTCAAGAAGACATGCTGTGGTCCTGGAAAGATGGCTCAGTGGTTAAAAGAACCTCCTGCTCTTGTGGAGGACACTAACTTGGTTCCCAGAATTCATGTAAGGCAGATCACAGATGTCTGTATCTCTAGCTGCAGATCTGATGCCCTCTTCTGGCCTTTGTGGGCACCTGAAATCAAGTGACTATACCCCTACATAAACATATGCATATATGCATGATTAAAAAATAACACAAATCTTAAAAAATAAGGACAGGTTTGGAACATCTCCTAATGTGGCATAAGTCTTCTAAGAAAATCACATTCTGTATAAGCCATGTCCTCAGGAACAGTTCTATTAAATTCTTTATACAGGAATCATCCTTATTCACTCGGTGAGAGACTAGTAGTAGCTAACTGTTCTGGTACGGAGCTTTTGTTTTGTTCAGATTCACTGAACTTACAAGTGTCTCTTGGCTTAGGAAGCTTGAAGACAGGTTTGATTTAGTGGTGTGAGAAGCACTGGATACCTGGCACAGTCTACAACTGTCCTTGTAAATAAATGAAAGTAGAACAAACAGTCTAAAAAAAGGGAGTGGGGAGAGATGTGGAGCGTAAATGTTGACTTCATAGGCTTCTATGTTTAAGGTTAAAAAGAGAGGTCTGGGGAACTCTGTAAAGGAAAGGAACTCTGTCGAGGAAAGCTGTAAGTACAAGGAGATGGTGTGCATAACATAAAGCAAATAAAATGATACTGAGTGTGAGTGGGAGGCTGAAGAACAGATTTGTCCTGGAGTCATGTCCTGCAGCTTAGTGTGTACTGAAAGCACCAAGCACTGCAGTTTACTGAAATGAGTGGAGGAAATCCTTAAGGACAAATGGATATGACTGGAGAGCCTGGATCACAAGCCACCTGTGTACAATTCCCTTAAAATTTACAAAGGTTGTTCAGTGCTTTCAGCATATTCATGTTAGGATAGCAACAGCATGAAAAACCAGCAACATTTCCACTTTTTATAATTACATATATATTATATACATAATAAATTATATTTTTATTATTATGTATATACTTTATTATTACATATAAATTATTTTTCTAACATTAATACCTCAAAACTTCTGGGTCTGTGAATTTAGTTTAGCTAAGAGTCTTTTCTTAGCAAGTATGAGGCACTGCGTTTCACCTCCACCACTATAGCAAAACTCACAATCAAACAACAACAAAGGAGAATTGCTTCATAGAGCACATTTCTCCTTTATTTAGGCCATCATTACAGATTATGGAATGAATAGTCTATTCTCTAGTCTTTAGGATTTGCCTACTTCAATCTGGTAAAACCACAAAGTTCTCTTTTAACCAATGTATACATGAGAATTGAGTAAATAACTGTCATTTCAAATCTAGGCTAAAGATGTTTTGTGATGAAACAAAACTGTGTTGATAGTAATAATCAAAACAACTTGTTTCATAGGCTTGTAGGACATATTAAGGAAAACAATCTGAACAGGAAAAAAAGTACAAAGTTTATGCCAATTAAAGAAACATCAAATACTAGCAGAGAACCCAAAGATCTCAGAAGTCAATCCTGCTCCATTTGACTCTGTCATTTGAAAGTTCTACCTATGTTCTCTGAGACAGAAAGGAAAGATTATCTGTCATGTAGAATACAAATCATGCTTACTCAGGAATGCTGTCTTAATAGTAAATCAGTAGAAATTACTGCCCCCAAGAAGATATTACTCATTTTTAACAAGCTATCAATTTCAGGCAAGAACATATTTATCTTATTAATATGTAAAGTACAAATGTAATTCACCTTACTGAAGTGTTTATGTCATGCCCTCCGAAAAATGTGTGTGCTCATCAGTCCCTTTTCTGATTTAACCACTGTTTTCTTGATCTTTATTTGGCAGGTCTCTAAGCTCATCCATCCTCCCATTTTAATCAACCAAGTTTCTATTTGCACAACCAAGCTTGCTTCCATGACCAAAACCTTGGTCTGTTTGGCTTAAACATCTGGCTTTAGCCTGTATTTCCATATGAAGATCATTAAAGTTTATGTCTCTGTTCTACTGTAGTAGGAAGGAAACCTCAGGTTGTGATAAATATACGTGGACTCCATCCACAGGAAGAATTATAGCTGTGTTAAACTTCTGTAGAGAGGTCTTTCTTGGCGAGCCTAGAAAGACTGTAGTCTTTTCTTAAACAGGACACATTGGGATCTGTTTGTGTCTCAAAGGAATGAGAGGTTAATAGTAACTGTGGGAAATACAATGTTCTTTGAAGTGTGCTGAGGCACTCATAATTTCATTTGAATATGAAGCTGTATTTGATATCCATCATAAGTGAAAATTTAATTGTATTTCACAATTGTACCATTTTCATCCTCAAGTCCCCCTGCCCCAATATCCTGCATTAGAGAACTTGGTGTATACATTTCAGTCCCTCCAGAGACAATATACAACTCAAAGACATTTGTGTAGAGATGTCCAACTTTGGACATTGGGGCATGATGTTCTTTGAAAAGTTGAAAATGATGTAATCAAGTTATAAAAATATTACAAAATAAATTCTCCAAATCTTATAAGGCTTTACATAAGTTTACAATTTGGGAGGTTGTACATAGACCTCTTCAGCGTTATATAGGGATCTGAGAATACCACCTCTGTACAGGTAAAAAAAAATGGTATCAAGAGGAGTGGAAAATGATGCCAGTTGTATATGAGCATCCATATGCCATCCTCAGGTATGAATTTTTCAGTCATTCATTCACTTGTTTTACTTCCAGTGATCATGAAGATATCATGTCTAACACATAGTTTGTGAATGAGTTGGATATTTTTTCTCTACTGGAGTGAAAGCAGAGTGTCTCATTACAGGGTGAAGGTGCATGAGGGCAGTGACATTCTCAAATGTGAGATCTAATAAATGATTGTCACAATGAGATGTATAGACTACATCAATATTATCAGTGTGTATTTAAAATGTAAATACTATAGGACAAGAAAACACTCCTAAAGGGCAGCATTCATGAGTCATCAGCCACGGGAGGGTGGGTGCTCAGCGAGACACTTCCCATTACTAAGGCCACTCCTATGCATCTATGTCCCTGTAAGTAATCTCATGAAACACACTGGTTCACCAAGCTGGACTAGGATGTGATGAATTATCTAGACTCTTGTTGCTCTGATAGCAATGAAGAGCTGTTTGTTCAGGACCCCCAGGAAAAGTCAAGTAAAGTGCTTGGAGTTGAGTTACAGAAGAGTTGGGCTAAATCAGCCACTGACAGGTAAGTATTTCTAAAGTGCACGGGAACTCTAAGCTGACTGAAACAAGACCACCAATGGAAGTTGCATTAAACAGCCAGTGATAAGTGGTCACCCTAAGGCTGTCTTGGCATGGGGCCATGCTAATTCTACCCTCAAAATTTACCACTGGATGTGCTGGCTCTGGCAGTACTTATAGACGTCTATGCTATTTTGCTGTTGTCTTTTTTGTTTGTTTGTTTGTTTTGTTTTACTTATTTTATTTTTTGATATTATAATTTTATTATTTCTCTCTTCCTTTTTCTACTCCCAAACCCTTCCATGTACCACTTCCTGCTTTGCTTCAAATTCATGGTCCCTTATTTCATTGTTATTATACACAAATATTTATTTGTATATGCATATACACTCCTAAATGTAACCTATTGAGTCCATATATGGCTACTTGTATGTGGCTTTCAGAATTGACCACTTGGTATTGGAAAACCTATTGATATGGTCTTCCCTAGGGAAGACCGTTTCTCCCACTCTCAGCATTCCTTATTTGCCTGTAGTTCTTTGTGCAGGTGTGAAGCCTTGTGATCATTCCTCTCTACTTTTGCTAGAGTGTATGTTTGCATGTGTGTGTATGTGTGTGCGTCTGTCTGTTTTTCTGTCTGTCTGACAGTGTGTCTGTCTGTCTGTGAATGTGTGTGTCTGTGTGTGCACATGTCTATGTGTGTGTATGTGTCTCTTCAGCTGTTTGGGTATGAATGTGTGTGCTTGCCTGTAGCTGTCTGTGTCTATGTGTTTGTTTATGTGAGTGTATGTGTTTATCTCTGTGTGTATGGGCGTCGTGTGTGTGTGTGTGTGTGTTTGTGTGTGTGCATGCACATATGTGAATGTGTGTGTGTATGTTTGCCTATGTGAGTGCTGTGTGTGTGTTTGTGATATGTTTGTGTCACAAAGCTACTGCATTGTCAGGAAGGATTTGGATTTTATATTAAAGGATCAAAACAACTTTTTTTTATTAAATTAATTCACTAGACATAGGTAGACCTCCTTGTGTCTGGGGCTATTGAGTGGCAGGAAATATCCAAAGGGGACTGGAAGAACTAGTCATATGCTTCTGACCTCTCTACACATGTGTTGTGGCATGCACATGCCAATGCGAACACAAACAATACATGAATCAACAAACATAAAATCAATGAATTCCTAGCAATATTTTTTTGAAGAAGAATCTTGATAAAACTTATTCAGTGCTTCTTTTCTTTTTATCCTAGTTCCATTCTAGTGCAGCAGGTCATGCATTATTTTACAGTCACCAGAAAGAGCCAAAAGAAAGAAGAAGGAATAACTGGAAGGACTGGAGAATGAAAAGTAGGATAAAAAAATCCACAAATATTTGCAATAGCTGAGATTTTCAAATCATCCATTCTCAAATACAATAAATATTTTTATCTTATCTAGTCAGTTGTGAGCTATTCATCTTATAAGCTATTCAGTCCTATAAATGCCATTGCTTATATTCTTCATTTCAACTCTGTAAACTTAGTTCATACTATCACCATTTTATAAGCCATAAGCAGAAGACTTAAAGTGATAATTTCTCTATCTAAGATTATCCAACAAGCAATTTAAAAAACAGAGATTACCTCAGATGCATGATCTAAGTTATCATGCAAGCTAGGCCTGGTGACATGTACCTATGGTCCTAGATATTCAAGAGACTGCAGCAGCATTATCACAAGTTCAAGATCAGCCTGAACTGCAGAAAAACTCAAGATTAGCCTTAAACAAACAAACAAACAAACAAACAAACAAATAAATCAAAGAGAACAAGGAGGGAAGGGAGGAAGGGAAGGAGGGAGAGAGGAAAGGAGGGAATGAGTAAAGGAGGGAGAAAGGAATAAAGGAAGGAAGGAAGAAGAAGTAGCCAACTATGTATAGAGTAGATGAATATGCCAGATGTAATCTGAGAGCCAGGAGAACATGCACATACTCCTAGGATAGGGATATCAACAGATAGAAGATGGTACATACTACCGAAATTGCAGTGATGAAAAGTGTCAGAGAAGGAAGGGTCAAGCCCTTCCAGATGTTGAAGAGTGGCTAGCCAAAGGTGTGATACAGGTAAGTTTTGCCCTAAGGGGTATTACTCAGAGTTCATTCTGGGAAAAATCCTTACTTCCAAACCACACATAATTTTACATTCTCTTCATACCAATCAGAAAACTGGATACTTCTAATCCTAGCCTTTTTGTTTTATGTATCAGGAGCTTTGCCAGTTTTGGAATTGCTTTGTGCCTTCGTGAACCAAAATAAAGTTCCAGAGAAGTACAATGTTACTATATGTTGCTTTCTCTATGAATCTTGATAATGCTTATTCATACTCAAAATTCATATTCCACAAATGTCTCCTATTCAAAGATCCTTCACAGAGTCCGTGATATCCTTTAAAAAGGTCTTTAAGTCCTTCTCAGAAGACAGCATCAGAAATGGAGCTATCAAGAGGAGCCCTTTGTGGTAAAAAGTGCTAGTCCTTGAAGGAATGGACACATGCTTAGCATTCCACTCTGATTCGGAGTCAGTGAGGATGTCTTTTGGTGTGCAATGGACCAGTCTTTGTGTTTATAATCATGCAGACTCTAATATTGCTTAAATCATATATCGTTGACAAGGTGATTATGTCATACAACCAGTAAAACAAATCAATAAATGAAGCAATAGGGACAGCAGAATTGGCACCTAAATCTTGCAGAGTGGTTATATTGGCCAGGAACTTTCACAGTAGATTTCTCTTGTCCATAGTATACATTCTAAGATCATTAGTGGATGCCCAACCTCATATGTGCTAATTTTCTATACTTATAAAGCTATAAAAGACTTATTTTATAAATTGGGTACATAAAAATATTAACAATAATGAAAACTAAAATCAAATAATTATAACATTGCAATGAAAATTATGAATGTGATTTCTCTGTATCCCAAAGTGTCTCACTGGAATATGATGACTCAGCCTACAATTTCTATGTTGAGATAAGGCAAAGTCAATGACATAGCCTTAGACTATATGACTTTCTAATAATGTATCGGGGTAGGGTGGACCTGCTTTAGGTGATACTTGATCATTGAACCACCAAAAAATCAATTATTTTATCTATTACATGAATAATCTAGGTAGTTAAATAACTGAAGCTAAGCCTTATCTTCTCAAGATTTTAGGGAACAATAACATGGTTGATTTGCTGCCTCTTTCCTTTAAACATGTCGAAGAAATGCCATAGGAGTTACTTCACAGACTACATGGGGAGTTAAAAACTGTGGTGTACTTAAAAATTGTATTTCACTATCATGACCTAAAACATGCAATTTGAGACACATCAATGAACTTTAGTAATTCCATTTCAGTTTCCCCTTCTCTCTGTTCCTCCTTTGTAGACAACTCACAAATATTCCCAATTACTTATTTGTTAATAGATTTTTGTAGAATTCAGTGTATTTCCTCATTTTCTTGTCAAACACATCAGGATATCCTTCTCCACCCGAGGGTCCTCCCATGTGCATGATTTTTCTACGCTGTCATTCCATACCCAGGAAACCTTATTCACAACTCACTTCAGCCATTTTACCAGCACGTGTGGATTTCTGATTTCTGGCTTTATCTCATCCACTGCAGACTTGAGTGCTACTGTCTAAGCAATAGGGAATAATTTCTAGTACCACACTCTGTCTTGGTTAAGGTCTTCCTTAAATACTGAAAAATAATGTGAACAAATATCAGGTAGATGTGTGTGTCCTCAAACAGATAATGCCCACCAAAGTAGAGAAACACTAATGCTGTATTGGGAGGTGAAAATGGAACATCAACACTCCCATTCCCATTGCAAATATACTCATGATTTTGAGGTGCCTTGTTAATCATGGATAAGGTCCTTGGAGAAAACCATTCCATAAACAGGATTACTGCTGCCGGCACTTTTTTGATTTTGCCTACAGAACACAGGCAGTTAATTTATATTCTTGTTCTTTGGAATGTATGTTATCTTTTCTGTGTACAGCCTGTCTGTCTGTCTTCGTATGTGTCTGCATTACCACATGGCATTAGGTTGAGACTTTCCTTCCATGCTTTGGCCTTAAGTCTGGGATGTAGCTTAATGGTGCAGTGCATGCTGAATATAGTTTGTGTCCTACTGACTAACTTACCCTTTAATTTTTGTAAATATTTCCAGGCAGTTTTCTCCAAGAGAATCATTATGTAGCACGTGAAGATTTATTATGGATACTAACCTTTCCTTTTCATGAATTTCCTTATTAATGACAGGAAAATTCATAACATTTTCTGGAATATAGCAGCTACAACCTCTCCAATTATCTCTGAATTTCATAGTCCACGACTGTCCAAGGCTCTCTGCCATTGTCCTTGTCCTGCAGTAAGTGGTTTTGTTTTAGTTCTTTTCAGCTTATTTGCTGAGGCCTGTATGCTTTCTGGGACAACACATCACTGCTCGTAGAACGTTTCTGTTCATGTCTTCCACCTACAACTAAATGTTTCTTTTATCCTGAATCAATGCTTATTGTGTTTTGTGTCTGTGACTCTTATAATTTGAGGTAGAACAACAAAAGTATTATGATTTTTTTCTTAGAAGTTCATGGATTGAAGGGTTTTGTTTTTGTTTTTGTTTTAGTTTTTTTAAGTGTGGGTCTTAGAAACTGAAATATTTAGTGTTTTCTTTTTCCTTAATAAGTCAAGAACTTTTGCCTTTTTACTTAAGGAGAGCATCCCACTTTTCCTTATTGATACATCCAATTTGCCACCATCACTAGGTTTATACTCTGAGTCTTTTGTGTGTGTGGTGGAGGGGCGGTGGTGGTGGTGGTGGTAGTTGACCAGTCTAGAAACTCAATGTATACCATGGCTGACTTGAAACTCACAATGTAAATCAGGTTTGTCTTGAACTCACAGAGATCAACCTATGTGTGATTTTCTGTCTCTTGATGCTGGGATTAAAGACATATGCCCCTCTGCCCTGCTTGGGTTTATACAGTTTAGGAGGGATACATTATAAGAGTTTAGGAGGGATTATTTGAACATAAGCATCATGGTACCATTACCAACAATCTCATGACTTGATAGCTGAGGCAGCTACTAGTGACCAACAGGAGGCAACACATAACATCCTGATTTGCTAGAAATGAGTAGCTCTCACCTGCTAAGCCCAACAAAATGGAGCACCAGATTTCAACATGCAAATCAGAGTGGAGTGCAATTTAAAGCACATGAATTGTTTATTTCTGAAAGCTTTCATCAATATTTTCTCACCATGGTTGATAATAGGAAGCTAAGATAGTAAATGTGATGTCTCCCTAAGGGGGTCTTCTATGTATGTTTTACAAAAATTGACTCACATAGTAGAGATAATTATATAGAGGTGCAAATATAAAAATTCAGATACAACCCACAGATAACTCAAACACACACACACACACACACACACACACACACACACACACACACACACACACACATATATATATGAAGTGTATCTGGAAGGTGAAAAGAAAATACGCAACCCATTCTGTTGTGTGTGGGAAAATGAAAGACAGCTGTTGGCATGAATGAATTTGAATTGAGGTTGCAAAGCGACCCTGCCAATACAGCATGCAATTGTTGCCTCATTTCCTCCTGAGCTAAGCATGAACACTGGAACCTTTTGTCTGAATCTAAGGGATATGTTTTCCTAGCTGAATGTAAATGTGTATATATATGTATATATATATATATATATATATATATATATATATATATATATATATATATATATATACATATATAGGTGTGTGTATATATATTTATAGTGTTCAGCTTGTTCAATTCTCAGGTAAAAATCAAGGAAATCTGAAGCTATGAGATTTCAGGATTGGTTGTATTTGTGTCTCTAACCATGTGATTAACCTTACTGCAGAACTAGGACACACATTTTAACATTTTCCTAATGTTGGAGAAGAGTATGAATCAGTACAATTTAGAGACTGGCATTCACACATAAAGTCTGAGATCATAAAAATCCAAAATCGCCTCTTAACCAAAAATGAATCTTAAGGGAATCTATTATTAGCAAAGAGATATTAGGCTTAAATTCATCACATTATGCAGAAAGGATACTTAGAAGGATATAAAAATTAAGAAAAAAATTATAATAAATCAGTTTGTGAATAGGAAGTAAATTGCTACAAGCAACTTGACAAGCAGGAAGAGTGTTCTGGCAGCTAAATGAAATATTTTATTGGTGTTTCACCCATTCATCAGCCGATATCTCCATCACCTGCATTCCCACTTCCAAAGGAACTGTATACAAACATTGTTTAATTTACATTCAGCTAGGAAAACATATCCCTTGGAATCAGACCAAAGGTTCCAGTGTTCATGCTTAGCTCAGGAGGAAATGAGGCAACAATTGCATGCTGTATTGGCAAGGTCTCTTTGCAACCTCCATTCAAATTCATTCATGCCAACAGCTGTCTTTCATTTTCCCACACACAACAGAATGGGTTGCATATTTTCTTTTCACCTTCCAGATACACTCTGACATGTCTGAGTGTTAGATGTTTACCTCATGCCGGAGAGAATCCTGATAAAATTCTTACCACCTATTATCAGTTTAAGATCAGGGTCGGTCTTTTTGACCCACTATATAATCTATACATGCCTATCTTCAGGTTGATTTCAGAAATACTGTAGCTCAATAGCTTTTGAACACAAAATACAATAATATTAAAATGAGGCTTGGGTATGAGTATATATGTATATATATCGGTACACACATATATGTGCTATTTTCTGCTGCTTAAACAAAGCTATAAAAAGAGAAAACCTTTTATAAGTAAGGACATAATAGAAATATATTAATATAAATTGGCAAAGCACATGAGTAATCTCATCAACTTGGCTCTCACATCAAAGCCAAATGTGGGAATAATTTTATTCACTATCATGTATATCTATATAAGTATAATATTTATTTACAGATGTGTTATATAAACACTCATACACATTAATAAGATAGATAAGAGAGTCTGTTTTTCTAATTCATAAAAAAAGAATTTCTTCTAGAAAGTCCTGAGGAAGGGAGGAATTATTCTGTGACTGAAATTTCCAATTTTAAAGAACGACTTTCATAAAAAAAAAAAAAAGTCTTAAAATTTGACCTGAAAAGATGTCACCATTCCAGAGTTATATTTTTAGGTGTTATATATTATTTGGAGGAAAGGAGAACTTCAGTGCCTGAATTCACGATGGCACATTGTCTTTATACATGTATAATAATTCAAGAAGTATAGGATGTCATCTGGGTTCAAGGACTTCGGGGCTGGACTGACAGCTGTCATTTCCAGTTGTTTCTGCCCAAACTCTATTTGAAAGTTCAAATGCAGCTTTAGTTTTTCCACATTCTAATTTTTCATTTGTAACTGGGGATTTAAAATGTTTAACCTCTTTGGGTGCATTTAAGAAAATTCAGTGGTATTATGCCACATTAATTAGTATTTGTATAGAGATTTATTATTCAGAATGAGTAAAGTTAAGAACATGCAAAATGCTAGTTCATTTCTGTACCAAGAATCAACCTGAAACACAACAAAGAGGGAATATATAAACAGAATCAAAGAATCTGAGACATAAAGCTTTTGCCTCAACACAACAATACTGTGGGTTTTTTTTCCTGTTTAAAGTTTGCTTTAGCAGATACACATATATAAAATGTCAAACATATTAAGTCAACATTTTCAGAGATAGATACATGTCAGCTTTTTCTTTTCTTCCCAGAAAGATGGGATTATGCTGAGCGGCAGGCTCAGGCTCCCTGCCTCCCAGAATGGGTACTTGTAATTAAAAGCTTAACTCACCTTATCCTTCCAGTTTCCCAGGCGAAAAGTCAAAGCCTGCATTTAATTGCATATATATGTGTGCATGTTTCTAAAACCAAAGCTCCAAAGGCAGCTAGTGCTTGAAAGGCACAAGGGCAATACACAGACTGGCATTTGACACAGAATCAAGAATAAAGGAAAACAGAGGCAGGGATGATGAGACAACAGAAATATGACATTTCATTCCCCTTTGGTTTGTTCTTAACTAGAATAGGGAGGAATTTCTGTTTAGCATTTCTTGTTGATAAGCAGCAAAAGTCAACCAACCCAAGCATGTTGAATTTACCAGGGGCTATTCAATAAGCATATTCCCTTTTTGATCATGCATTTAATCATAGTTCTGCAAATATCTGGGATTTAACATGAATCAGAGTCATAAGTATGCCCAGTGGAGTATCTTTGGTGTTTGGAGGTCAGGTAGATTATAGGAAAGTGGGTGTTATTCAGGAATCAAGATCCTGATGAGTCTACAGGAAAGGAAATGCTCTTTACCCATGAATCAAGGCAGACACCAGGCCAAAATAATTATTGTTATATGGATAGAAAACAAGAGTATTTCTAAGAGTACCTAGTAGATAGGGTGAGGAGGTGGAAACCCAGTGTTAATGATTTTGACAAGACTGATAAAAATATAGAGAAAAATCCAGTCTCTCCACAGATGGGACACAGAACCTATAACTCTCACTGGGAAGCAGAATTTTTTTCAAGTAGATAGAGACTTAGGCATGAAGATGGTCTGGAACCAACCTGTGAAAACCTGAGTAGAATTGATAACATCAGGAATACTGAGCAATCAAGAGTTGCTGTATAAATTGCACAGGAGATTCTAAGAAAAAAAAAGTATTGGATAAGAATAAATGGACCCTCCTTGTACAGAGCGAGGAATTTAATCACCAACATGAGAGGTGTCAAGAGTGTGACAAGTCCCTTTTTTTTTTTTTTTTGAGATTAATGGTACTAATCTGCTGTTAGGTTCTTGAAAATGCAAAAATGCAGGAAGATAGAGCCTGAAGAGAGGCCTGGGTACTAAGATCACCTGAAGCCAAATTTATATAAAGTGACACTGAGTATGTAACATACAAAGTTATCATTTATTTATGTAGATAGTCAAACCAAACCGAATCAAACCAAAATAACAAAACAACAACAACAACAACAACAACAAAACAAACCTAAACCCTTAGGTCATCACTATGTGTATGGATGTGGAGTTTTCTATGGTGTAGATCTGGAAAAAGTTTTGTTCAAGATAATGAATAATTAAAAAAATTATTGAACCAGGACCCCCAGAGTTCCCTGGGACTAAACCACCAACCAATGAGTACACATGGAAGGACCATGGCTGTAGCAGCATATGTAGCAGAGGATAGCCTTGTCAGACATCAATGGGAAGAGAGACCCTTGGTCCTGTGAAAGCTTGGTGGCCCAGGATAAGGGAATACCATGGTGGTGAGGTGGGAGTGGGTGGGTGGGAGGTCCTCCCTCATAAAAGCAGGGAGAGGAAAGGGGATACCATTTGAAATGTAAATAAATAAAATATCCAATAAAAATAATAGAAGTTGGGAAACACCAGTGACAGGAGTCATTAAAATGGATATGCCAGTATAGACAGTAAAGAAAATTTCTATACAAAGAGCAAAATGGGAACATAGAAAATGTCCTTCCAAGTTGGAAATTTTAATATCCTGTTTTGCCTTTCTGCAGTTATGAGTTTCTTAAGCCTGAGACCTCATCCACATGTCACAAAATTGCTGAATTAAGAAACCCTTTTCCACCTCTAATTCACAATTGTTTCCCATGCATCTACCCTGCCCAAATTTCTCTTTGCATCAGAGCCAATAATTTCAACACTGTGTTTGTTTATAAGACAAAGAAATTGCCTTTACCAGGTTGGCTCCTTCCTTCCTTCCTTCCTCCCTCCCTTCCTTCCTTCCTTCCTTCCTTCCTTCCTTCCTTCCTTCCTTCCTTCCTCCCTGTGTCCCCCCTTCCCTGTCCTTTTCTTCCTTTCTTCCTTCCAGATGCACTGTACTTAACGTAACAATTTTTTTCAGTAGACATGGAAACAAATCTGTAATTCAAGAATTGAACCACAGACAGAATGAAGACAAAATAAATGAGGCATATATTTCTTTCATTGATTCTTCAATCATACAAAGAAGGTGAGAGTGATCTTTTTAACTTATCTTGAGTATTATGTGTCAGGGAAATAGGAACATATATTCTAAGCTTCAATGAGTACCTGGCTTATTTATTTAGTAGTGTTGGGAAGGCAAACTTTTATTTGGTTTAAAAGTGAGGAAGTTGGAGAAAATGGTGTATTGAATTACTAAGTGATCCTGGAGTATCTGTATCACTTTATAGATTATAAAGCAATTTCCTAAAATGTCCAGAACCAAAATATTCATTAATCCCATTTATTAGATTTGCCTGGTGTTAAATAAAACCATTTTGTCTTATGATATCAACTCTCAGTTTATGTCCAATGTCCAACCTCCGTTTTCAATATTATCACAAAAGCTCTTTTCTCATAAGAGGATCTTGTTTTATTCTGTTCTCTTGTGCTTGGCTCGGAACAGACTTGCCTGTGAGTAGATTGCCTAGCTCTCTCTCACATGTTCTCCATTGCAAAAGGACATGTAATCTCCTCTACTTTCAGAGAACATAAGGTCATAGATTTAGTGATTTATGAATGGTTAGCCAGTGTCTCCTAGAAACTGCTTTAAGATACACAGAGAAAGACTTTTTCATGTTATAGAACCTTTGAGAACACAATATAATCTAGAACTTTACATTTTTTCTTTCAGCAACCAAAAAAATGAGACAATAGTATACGTTGGACAAGGACCAAAAGAATCAGAGCAGGGGTTGAAGGTCTTCATCTAATAGCTCCATGGGTTTGGTGCTTTTTGTTGGATGTGTCATGATTGCTATGTTACATACAAATGTATTTTTCCCTCAACAGCAGCAGGATATTGAATGTTAGGTGATGTCTGCAAAGATGTAATCTAAAGCTAGTTATAATAGTTTTATTTTTTTCTTTATCTATACTGTACAAAATCAAAGCCCATTTTAATATGCACAGGTGTTAGTTATCTTGTAAGATCAAGAAAGACTCAAGAAACATAGTATTTTTAACAGTGTGACAATAACCTAAGAACACTGGCTGGTTACAGTTTTAAAACTATATTTAAGATTTGTCTCTGCTATACTAGGAGCATTACACGAGGGGTAGTTTCTCAGACTACAGTCAGTATGTTAAAAAATCACGAGTCTCATGAGTATTGTTGAAATGGCAGAATTCTTAATGAGAAAATCCAGAGAGGAAGTGGATTTATATAAACACAGGAATAGTTATAACTCACAATCATTCATTCTCAAAATATCTTACTAGAGCTACCTATTAAGATCTTGCTGTCACTTGCAAAACAAAATGTAACATTTATAAATAAGTTGCTGAGAAGATTTCTGAATATACTAACATAACAAGAGGTCAACCCATACATATTTTCTTTTAGTAAAGACCACAGATTTTAAAACAAAATATCTGTAGTGTAAGTATGATAAAGTATTGCCATGCTATAATTTGAATGTGTTCCTGAGGTACCATGCTCTGGGAACTTAACATCCTGCCCCCAAGTAGTAATGTTCAACAGTAAATGGTCAGTTCTTGAGGGTATATAGAAGGGCTTATTGTTATCAGTTTGAAGATGTGCTCATTGTTGCAACAGTAGGTATTTTACAATCAATATTGATCCCACCCCTCTGTCCTGTCTCACCTCTCACCCTCTGTATTAAGCACATTTTCTGTGAGATAACATAGCAAGAAGACTCTCAGCAGATGCCATTACCCCAATAGTATATTCATAAGCTTCTAGGACTGCATGAAATTAATTTGACTTCTTTATAAACTTCCTAGTCTTAGATACACTTTTATAGAAACATAGAATAAGTTAACATGCTCTGTGAAGATAAAACTGCAAATGACATGGGTTGGACCATTAAGGAGGAGCATATAACATTTGTTCTCCTTGCCTCAGCTCTAAATACTTGGTATGATATGTATTCCAACTATATCACAGAATGCTCATAAGTACTAAATAAAGGTAAAGTGATTTTCAGACAACTTATATCAAACAGTGGCTGATTATTTTAATAATTACTGTGGCAGTTTAAAGGAGAAGTATTCCCCCAAAGCTCAGATATTTGAATGCTTGGTCCCCAGTTAGTGGTGCTGTTTGAAGCCTTGATGGAGGAACTATGTCACTTGGGGAAGGCTTTGAGATTATATAGCTTCAACTTATTCCCAGTTCAACTCATTCTGTGTCATGAATATGGTTGAAGATGTGGTTTCACAGTTTCCTGTTCTAGGTGCTGTCTTTATAGCTTATAGCCATGCTCTGCCAAGATAGAGGCTTCATCTAGAGCTATTAACTAAAATTAGCTTTTTCTTATATAATATGTTTTTGTTCATGATATTTTATCACAGTAACACAAAGGTAATGAACACAGTCACATATTATCTATCTATCTATCTATCTATCTATCTATCTATTTATCTATCTGTTTATCTATCATCTATCTACCTAATGACCTATATCTATAATCTATTTTTTTATTTATTTTGGGTTTTCAGACAGGGTTTCTCTGTGTAGCTTGGCTCTTCTACCACTTTCAGTTTTTTTTTTCTTGATAAAATCAAGATGAAAGAAAACACTTTACCTAGTATCTAGATGTCAGAAGTTCCAGTTTATATTTATATGAAGCCTTTGTTTCTGGGTCTGCTTTGGAGGCAGAATCTCATGGTAGAGAGTGTACAGGAGAGCAAAGATGCTTATTATTTAGGCAAGAAATAAATAGAATGAAAATGGACAGAATTCCAATCTATACTTTTGAAGGCCATACCCTCCTACCCTAGCATTGTCTTCTAATTAGTATCTAATTTCTAAAGTGTGTAATACATTTCCACACTGCCATTCCTAATATTTCAACATATAAAGTTTTAGGAAATATTCCAGAAACAAATTATGATAGTAATTTTTTAGTGCAGACACACATACATGCACGTATATATACCTGCCCTTCTGCCCACATTCCAGTAATGTTTCTCAAATTTCAAAGAAAATGTGACACAAATTTTTGAAAGGTCAGTCTGCTAAAGGCATTATTACTATAGCTAATTACAACTAAGAATACAATAAAATTATGCATCAGACTATAATCAGATTAATACCAGATTTTATTTTAAAGAAGCTTTCCCTGCAGGGCATGTTGGCATACACCATTAATTCCAGTACTGTGGAGGCAAAGGCAGGACAATCTCTCTGAGTTAGAGGTCACCCTAGTTTATCTATACAGCCAGCTCCAAGTCAGCCAGTGTTATATTCTGTGATCTTGTATTAAGAACAAACAAACAAACAAACAAACAAAAAACAGAAAAGACACTTTACATGTTAGAAAAACTGCCAGTAGACACGATAGTAATTAACAAGGAAATTGTAAGGTAATTGTTTGAAAAACTGATACACTCAGGCACTATGGTTTAAATAGTTACTTCCCATCAAAGTCATATTTTAGAAACTCAACCCTCAGTGGGATCACAAAATTCTGGTCTTTTCCTACAATGTGAAGACACTACAATGTGGTTGTTATGAACCAGAAAGCAGTCCCACTCATGAGTTCTGCACTTCTTTGATCTTATACTTTCAAGCATCCAAAATATGGAGACATAAACTTTTGCTATTTATAAGCTACCAAGATTATGAAATTTTTATTATCACTCAGAGGAATAAAACATGCAATAGAATTCTCTGTATTCACTAATTATTACTCTTATTTATTGACATACAGATAGGTATATAACACATTTACTGAATAGAAAGAGTAAAAAAATCTCACATGACACTATTTTCTTTAATATTAAAAAAACAAAAATGCTGATTAAATATATACTCTGTATTACTGAGAGTGGATAGGGTGGTTTAAAGGTATTCTTTTATTTTTTTCCTAAACGTAGCCTGTATTGGTATAAGATATGCTCATTGCTTTAATGACTAGGGAAAGTAAATACACTACTAAAAATCGCCTTGTTTTCTATAAATATAGAAAGTGACAGAAACTTAATTCAATACAATTGTTATCTACCTTAAAAAACTAGCAGAGGTGAAATCATCCAGTTATCAAAGGAAGGAAAGTGGATTGAACTGTATAGCTCACAGCGGAATTTTCAAAGAAAATAGGAAGAAGAAAGGATTGAGGAAATGTCCCAGGAAGGTTGCTAGAAAGAACCTGGACAATTCCTTTCAGAAGCCAAGAACTGGGTCCTCAAGTTGGATTAATATAGATTGACTAATGGGAGGGCCAGGGTGTGCAGATTATAGGCAACATTACTTCTTTCTTCTCTGATTATTTACTTTAATTTTCCCAAGAAAATCCGGTGTCTCTCCCTCTTCTTCCCCCTCCCTTTCCTTTTTTGTGAGCTCTCTCTCTGTGTTTGTCTGTCTCTCTGTTTGTCTGTCTTTCCCTCTCCCTCTCCCCTCCCTTTCCTTTTTTTCAAGCTCTCTCTCTGTGTTTGTCTCTCTGTTTGTCTGTCTTTCCCTCTCCCTCTCCCTTCCCTTCCCCCTTTTGCGCGCGCTCTCTCTCTGTGTGTTTGTCTGTCTGTCTGTCTGTCTCTTCCTCCTCCTCTATCTCTCCCTGTCTTTTCACATGGTATCACCTGTAGGCCAGTGTGGCCAAACCTCAGAGTTTTGCTCCCTCAGATTCTCAGGTGCTGTAGTTACAGGTATGAGCCTCTGTGTCCACCTTTCCACATATTTTACATAGAAGTAAAGATCAGTAGTAAATATTGGTGGAGATATTTTCTACATAAACATAGATTAGCAAACTTCCCCCAGAACTTGCTCTTCAGTGCACATTGCTGTAGTGCACAAGGTGAGAAATAGGAAAAGAAACCATGTGCATAATCCTGGAGAATAAGCCAGTGTCTTCCATGCAAAGCACTTCCCTTAAAATCCACAATTACCCACAAACATAGCTTTTTCCTTTCTCTTTTCTTCCATTCATTCTTTCTCTTTCTCTTGTTTTATTTTCTTCTCCTTACTTTCTTTTCCTTTCCTCTATTTTTATCTATGTCAATACTCAAGATTACCTGAATCATATTTGGCCCATCTTAGTGTCTGATATTAGGTCCATATGGTGTTAAAACTCAAACACTTTATTTCATTGATTCAATGATTTTTATCTTCAATAGATTGACTGTGTGCCAGGCACCATGCAAGGTATAGGGATCAAAAGCAACTATGGTATATTTGTCTTAAAAAACAAACAGCCGGGTGGTGGTGGCGCATGCCTTTAATCCCAGCACTTGGAAGGCAGAGGCAGTCAGATTTCTGAGTTCGAGGCCAGCCTTGTCAACAGAGTGAGTTCCAGGAAAGCCAGGGCTATACAGAGAAACCCTGTCTCAAAAACAACAACAACAACAAAACAAAAACAAAAACAAACAAACAAACAAAAACTCCTGAACAAGTGGAAGAGTGACAAGAGTGAAGTAAAGCATTTGGAGTGGTCTCTTTAGGAGTTTCCTCATAGAAATTCTCAATAATTCAGGTGCAGTAGCATTGGTCTTACCATCTCTGGTTAGTTTTCTATTTCTGTACATCTTGGTCAGGCACAATGGCAAGGGTGACGTACTTATAGAAGAAAAAGGTTATTGGGAATAATAGTTTCAGGGGATTATAGTCCAAGTCCCTTCTGTAGGAGAATGTGGTGTTAGACAGACATAGGACTAGAACAGTAGCTAAGAGCTTACATATGTATCCATAGATAGGAGAGAGAGGGAGTTAACTGGTAATGATATGGGCTTTTGAAATCTCAATTTACCAGTAAAACCACTCCTCCAACAAGTCCACACCTTGCAATCCTCCTCAAGTAGTTCTGCCAACTGGGAACCAATGCACTCAAATATATAGCCTATGTGAGTCCATTCTCATGGAAACAATGACATCATAGATCAATTATGATGCTTTTGATTTCTGATTATAGTCAGGAAAGTGTTTTTGTGAGATCACAGACTTAGTCCTAAGATAGGAAAATATGAATTACAACCTTTTATATTCTGTGTTTTTCCTGGCTCACATTTTGTTTCTGTCTATTTGTAATTAATATATGAATTAAGTATATGAAATCCATATTATCTAAACAGTTTTATATTTATATACTCAAATTAGTTTATGCCAGATTATTTTTAATATTTTGTTTATTGTTAGGTCATTAGGATTTATATATATGTATGTGTATGCGTTTGTGTCAGTTTGTATGTGCACGTGCACACACATGTGTTCCCTAGTGTGCATGCAAGGTAAGAGGACAACTTTTGAGAACTGGTTGTTCCTTCCACATTATTGTTGGTTTCATAGATTGAGCTCATCTAGTAAGATTTTCAGGACAAGCTCTTTCTCTGCTGAACCATCTCTCTAGCCCCTTAATTGGTTTTTAAAATAGATGCTGGTATAAGTTAGCATGCATTCCTTTAAGTGTACAACTTTAAGGACACTAATATGAAATATAGTCCATGAGAGGGAAAGGGATTTAGTTTAAAAACATAAAAATCAACAGTCCAAGGAATGTCTTTTAAATAATAAGAGAGCCTTCACTTGGCAATTAAAATATATGCATGGTTTTCATTCACGGTGGTAGAATTGTGTGCACTACAGTGAATTTCAGGTTAATCAAAATATACCTTCATTAGTTATCATGGTGCTTCCATTTCACAATATGACATAAAAAATGCCACAGTCAAGAATGGCATCCTGAAGCAAGAGAGTAAGATGAAGGATTGGACATGAGGGTCACACCTAGCAGCCTTTCACCTTGGGGACTAATGCATTTCTTTCAATGGTGTCAGTGTTTTCCATCTAGTATCTGTTGTCCTAGAGTCTCTGAGCAGAGGATGTGGGATCTCCACACTGGAGAAGAACATCTTTCCCACACCTGCATAAAGGGACAACTAAATGGAGACAGTGAAGGAAACAAGCCTGGAGGTTCCCACCATTTTCTCTTGCAAGGGCTAAGGAATGAAGATGAAATATGAATGAGGTTAGGTGCACGGCACCCCATCTTCTGAAGTTACGGAGTTCTGCATACCTGTCTGTCATGTTAGCCAGAAGTCCCCTGTGAACACTCTAGAGTGAATATTAAAGACTCAAAACCCAAGTCCATTTTCTTTCATTTTCCTTCTAAATTATGAGTTCTCTATCACCTTGTTTGGACTTGATACCCATCAGTGAGTGCACCATGTAGTGCAACAAATAAAAAAATTAAAATGATGCCTTTGAGGACTTAGTTCATCAATAATATGACACAATATTTGGATTGTTAGAAACTGCATCTAGAAATATATATTTCAGTATTTCCTATCTTCCTTAAATGTACTATGTACTAGGATGAAAGGAGATGACCATGCACCGTGTGATGTATGAATACTCTATAGAAACCACTAATGGATGCAGGAAAGACCAGAAACGGCAGGAGACTTTCCCAGAAGCTATAGATAAACTCTTTACTTATTAACGGTATTTCCAAAACTTAAACATTAGTGTGATGTCTCCCAGTGCTTGGTGTCAATGCACTGTCAAGACGACGGCTACTGCTTGATATCTTTCTAATTTGCAGTTTCTAGGGCTATTTGGGAATTGGAATGCTTTTTTAAAATTATGCAGCCATCTCCCCATAACAAATGACTTCTAATTACCTGCAAGGAGTGTGTGCATCTGCACAGGGGAAATGTGCAGGTTGGTGCTTGCAGGCAGGATACAGGAACATTTTCCAAAAATGACCACCATCCTCCTAGTCAAATTTTTTTTTTTTAATCAGGCTTGTGACTTTCCGAGTTCTAGCAATCTATAACGCTGAAAAGTTTTTAAAAGCAGAGAGGGAAAGGGGGTGCATGATGCTGGGTGATTTATTAGAATTGTTATGCTAGGATGGCACAAAACAGCCCATAAATATTCTTCTTAATGTTTTACTTTATATGACAGCCTTCGAGTGATATATTGTCTGACAATTTGCAAGATGGCTATATAAACACTTTTTTTTTTCTTCTGCAGCTAAGTATACGACGGCATCTCTGAAGGCTAATATATGAAGTCAGGACAAGTTCTAGTGTGCAGAGTTTTGATAATAGAGATTTCTATATCTGAACAATCTTTCTTGACTTTGTACAGTGGATTTCTTCTTGGCATTGGAGAAGCAAAAAATAAATAAATAAATAAAGTATTTTAAAGACTAGAAAAACAGTCTACTATACTATTCTATACCTTATGATTCTTGCTGGAGATACTCAAGCATCAATGCTTTTCTGCATAAAAACAATCAGCAACACCTTATCACTCATTCCGTAATACAACCAAAGCTCTAATAATGCCTTTCAAACTGGATCTTTGAAATTAGAAATATATTTAATTATGCTTCATAAGGCAGCCATCAATGATAATAAAAGTCTAGGAACTTTGTATAATTACTCCTAGGGACCCTTGAAAGAGATGCAATTATTATAGCACAAAGCAGTGCTGTTTAACCTGCTTCTGAAACATGCCCACATCTGGTAGTCATCACACTTTCTTCTGAGGATGCTGTGCCAGGAAGAAGGGCACAGAGGAGAAAGCTAATTGAAAAATGTAGACATCTAAGTTGTAAGGAATATTACAAGGACAGCTGAGATAGCACTAGGGAAAAGTGTCTAAGTCCAACTGTCCAGGGGAACAGAGCAAATCCCTATAGATTGAACCTGCTTTCCAAAATGCATGATTTAAAAGAGGAGAAACAAGACAGGAATAGCAGGGATCAGTATGGTTCTACAATTGCATGACAAGACTTTGAGTTGCATGCCCATGAGGTTCATCTGAAGCTTAAGCAGCCAGCAGCTAGTGGATGACCTTAAGCAGAAATGGAGTTATGGGTCCGAGAGAAAGAAACAAGAAGAAGGGTCAGAGCCCTGTACAACTAGACTTGCGTTAGAGTTGGATGAAATGAGCCCAAGTAGGCATGCACATCAGTAGGGTGTAAAAAAAAATGCAGAAGGATGGGGGAAGGGAGGGTTATTAGAGAAAGGAAGCTAATCTTGCTGCTGATGCAGTCCTTGGGAGAAAAGGGACACCTGGCATAGGGCTACAGACTCATTTTCTTATTCCTGCTGGTGGAAATTAGTTTCTAATATACCACCAGGCCTGAATCTTAATGATTCAGGAATTAGGCAGAGCAGAGCAATCTGTTGGGAGCTCTTCAGTAGCCACAGCTGGGAGTACTGTGGCAGAGGTTTCAAAGACGACCATACATAGCAGGGATATTCTTATTTTAAGAAAGTTAAAATAAATGGGAGAATCCATTTAAAGGGACATAGATGATGCATCAAGAATACATAAAGCTTAACCATTTGAAGGAAGAAAGTCTGTGGAGAATTTTTTTTTTTTATAAAATATATAAAACACGTGTGCTCCGATTATTCTACAGGAAAAAAATCTTATTAAATCTAATCTTACCATAATGTTAAAGAAAATGTGTTCTAGCACAAGCCATGGACCACGTCTGAATTCTGCTTTTAATATGAGAGATATGAAATACCATAACTACTACTTTAATTGTAAAATATGAATTGAAGACAGGAGAGTGCAGCAATATAACAAGGCAGTCTTTGAGGCCCCTCCCACCTTTCATATTCTTTGTTTTGAATACTTGCTGATATGTAGCATATTGGCACTGCCAAGGGACATTATTATCTGCATGAGCCTATTCAGAGAATTTTCTGGTATTTATGTGCCAATGGTGAATTCTCTACAATCTCCTTGCCATCCAGGGTGCTCAGCAAACACTGTGATTTTATGACAAAACGCATGACAGAGACAAAAGTGGAGATTTACTTTAGCTCCTGGATTTAGAGGATGAAGGCCATTGGCTATGCTGATGCTCACTCTGCACAGAAGAAGAACATCCTAGTGATGGAGCCTGAGGTTGAAATCACTCATCTGGTGAGTGAGAGGAGAGAGATCTTACAAGGCTGATGTTCCCCTCATTCAGTGTGTGACATGGTGCTAACCCCATACAAAGTAGATCAGTCACTGTTAGCTACTACTCTTTGAAAACTCCCTCACAGATACACCCAGAAGTATGTACTTTACTAATTTCTCAGGCATTTCTCAAGCCGATTAAGTTGACAATGAAGATTGAACTCCTATCTACTAATCTACACTATTAATATATTACAGCAAAGATGGAATTTACAGAAATGAAGATCAAGTTCTCTTATATCCATCCGATGGAATCTGTATTCATTCATACTCCGAGTCATATGTTCTTCTGGAAAGTCAAAAAGAGTGAGAGTAACTGACTGCCTCTCAGTGAGAATGCAACCTGCTCTTGCTTGGGTATCGTGTGCCAGTTTCATCTGTGAAAATGAGCTGAGTTTCCCAAAGGTCTTAATTAAGAGAAAGGTTACTCCTTTTCCAGCCCCAAACCTGAAAAAAAATGCAGCTATTGCTGATTTTAATTTGGTGAATCAATTTTATGCACTTTCAGAAAGTACTGAATGTCCTATGACTACCTTTGGAGGTTCTCTCTTTTTGTGCGATTTCAAATCAATAATTGTTGAATGAGCAAGAGAGATTAAGAGTGAAGGAGAGGGTAATATCTGCTCTTACCTTTGCTTTACAATATAGTAGTCAGCAACCAGATGTGGCTAGTGGGCACTTGAAATAGGACTAGTCTATATTGGGTTGTATACTAGTGGTAAATATATTCTGTTTCAAAGGTTCCATATAAATGTGAAATATATTTAGAATAATTTTTGTTAGCATGACAGTATTTTGCTTGCTGTTAATATTAGTTTTTCCCTTTTGTTTCTTTTATAATGCAGTCACTATAACATTTCATTTTATTTACTTTTACTTATAGTAAATGTAATTCATTAGTGGTGCGTGTGTGTGTATGTGTGTGTGCATGAGCATGGATAATGTGCTACATACAGTACACCTATAGGTGTGCTGTAGACTGTAGAAAGAGGTAGAGGACAACTTTCAGAAGTCAGTTCTCTCCTTCCACTGTGGGATATGGACATCAATCTCAGACCTTTAAGTTTAAGTTGAGCCAACTTTCTAGCCTGAGGACTTTAAACACATATAGAATATGCACCTGTGCCTTCTGTTATATTTTTCAATGAACCATACTAACCTACTCTAATTGTGCTGTGGTTTGAAAGAAAACAGTCTCCCATAGTCTCTGGTCTTTGAACACTTTGTCTCCTGTGGTGGCATCAGAGGTTTAGATGATGCAGCTTTGCTACAATTAGGTCACTAGGGGCAGGCCTTGAGATTGAAAGTCCCACACAACTACAGTTCACTCTCTCTGCTTCCTGCTGGTCATTTCAGATGTGATCTCTCAGCTCTCTACACAAGTACCACCATTTCTCCTCACCCCAATCCCTTATCTTTCTTGGACTGTAAGCCAAAATAAATTCTTCCTATAAATTGTGTTGGCAATGGTGTTTTATCAGAGAAAAAAAAATGACACCATAACAGATTAAGAGAGAAAAAGCAAAACAAATACTTGATAAGGCAGAAGGAGAGGTTCTAAATTTTAGATTCTTTACCATTATTTTGGAGTTGTAAATAAGATATATATGAAGTATAATGACAGTTTGGACAGAGAATCAGTTATGGACCAAGGAATAAGGAAATCCAGTCTGTAGTTTACCGAGTATATATACTTGACTTTTTCAATTATGTTGCAGTGAATACAAGTAGTTGGGTTTTGATTGGGACTAATATATTCTAGTGATCTGTTTTATTCCTATGAATTTGCTCACTAAAAAAGTTCTTTTCTATTTTATAACTTTAACCATTTTATTGTGTCTTTTCCTGTATTACATAGTTTATCATTTTCCTAACTTAAAACATCTTTTCTAGGAATCTATCTCTTTCGAATAATGTTCAAATATAGTGCCATTGCCTTGCAGTCCACCAACACCTGAGCCCAAGGTAGTCATGACAGGGTTCTACTGACTACATCTCCATAGTACTTATATCTTTCATGCTGGCTCTGTTAACTTGACATATCTCATTCTGTATCTCAGAGACCTCCAGAGCTCTTGAGTCAATTGACCAACCTTTCTTGTTGAGGTACTACCAATCTTTCAGTTTCTTTCTCTCTTTCCTCTGGCTATTGATTTTTAGACTATTTAGCTCTTCCTTAACTAGTAGTGCTTTCTTCAGAGTGATTCTACCTTCTCACTGCAGTATCTTTTTAATGATATCATAGGCCAGTATTGAAAATCCTCAAATCTAAAGGCTTAATGGAATTTCTCTTTTTGTTTTTTCTTTTTTAAAAAAGATGTATTTATTTATTTATTGTAAGTATATGAGTACACTATAGTTGAACAGATGATTGTGAGCCTTCATGTGGCTGGTGGGAATTGAATTATAGAACCTCTGCTCACTCTGGTCAAGCCTGCTCACTCCAGTCAGCTTGCTCACTCTGGCCCTATTTGCTCTGGCCCAAAGACTTATTTATTATTATAAATAAGTACACTGTAGCTGTCTTTAGACACACCAGAAGATGGTGTCAGATCTCATTACAGACAGTTGTGAACCACCATGGGGTGACTGGGATTTGAACTAAGGACCTTTGGGAAGAGCAGTCAGTGCTCTTAAATGATGAGTCATCTCTCCATCCCCAGATTCTCCTTTCCCATTTTAAGTGTTAGAGGTTGATCCTATAGTCTTTTGAATGTGAGGTAACCATTATATGTCCCCAGTCCCTTTCTAGATCTGCTAAGTCTGAATTTCTATTTGATGTACTTCCTTCATAAAGTTTAGTAGCAACAGAAACAAGTTCCTGACTTCATCAGATTTTAGCATTTATCTGGTTTTTTCCATGTTAAGATTATGTAAAAGTTCTCAAGTATTTTGTGTGTCTTTTCTCACTTTTGAGCCTTAACACTGAGTCAAACTGATTCCTCATATTGCAGTTTATTCTTATTCTAGTGTGTCTTTTTTTCTCAGATGCTTTCATTATTTGTGACTAGGCCATCTTCTCTTTTTATGTGCCCCTGTAGAATCTTATACCTCCTGTATTACTTTATGCTTAAATATATTTCTATTTCTATCCCTGGACTTTACTATTTTTGAAGTCTACAAGCTCATATTGTTACAGTCTTCATGATTATAGTTTCAATAAGTAATGTTTTACCTAACATATCATCATCAGAAGTCTATTGCATGCACAAAGAAGAAAGGAAGGTCAGATGGACAGAATTGGTGGTTTTCTGGCAGACACAACATTTGAGCTAGATGTGGAAGATGAGAAATTTTATCATTAAGGAGACATTATTATAGAAAGTAGAAATGTTAAAATCAATTTGCAAGTCATTGAAAAACTACAGAAAATACCTTATAGCAGCACTTCTCAACTGGTGTTCATGACTTCTTTGGGGGAGTCTTGCATCAGATATCTTGCATGTTTACATTGTGATTCATAACAGGAGCAAAATTACAGTTATGAAGTAACAATGAACTGATTTTATGGTTAGAGTTACATGTAGGTTCCACAACATTGAAGGGTCACAGCATTAGAAAGGGTAAGAGCCAGTGTTTTATAGGTTTGTTTTGAAGTAGATTCAATATATGAAGAAAATAACATAATATATATCTGAAAAAAGGACTTCTATGATGAACTTTGAATACCATTCCTTTGACTTAATGCAGGACAACAGGAGAGCATAAATGATTTTTTAACTATACACTAAATGGCATAATGTTTATGAAAAAATAAATGACAGATGAGTAACAGAATTCTTTCACTGTTCTTTAAATATCTGGGTTGATGGAGAGAGAAAAAAGGGAGAAACACATGAGAAATGAAGAGAAGCAAGAAGGCTTATTTCCAGAGACAGGGTGAGCTGGTTGAAACAATTGAAATCAAGCCAAAATAGGCCTTGAATAGAAGCCACAATTAACTGCAAGTGCAAAACCACAGGACTTCATAATTTCACCACTGTGTGATGATGTCCAAATGTATGTGGGAAAGCTGACTGCCTCTCATAGGCCTCTCCTGAAGATGAGACAATAGAGAAAGCAAGACTTATTTTTTCTTATTTATTTAGAACAAGAGTGTAAAGTCTAGCTAGGGTAAGCTGTGTGCCATCTCCAGCTACACCTGGAGAAGGATGAATTCTCAGAAAATAGAAATCATGCATCTTTTTCCCTCAAAGCATGAAAAGAAAGAAGAAATGGCTCTGAAAGCACATCCCCCAGGGCTGGACTCTTTCTATAGGTCCTCTTGAAAACCAAACCATCATGAAGGGTTTGCACATAAGAGTGACAGGTTTGAAAATGAGAAGAATGTAACGAGAAGAGTATAACCAAATACTGCTGAGGATCATTAGAAATGTTAACTTTCCAGACTCGAAAGATGGCAGAATTGAGAAAGTGCTTGCCATGCAACGGTGAGGACCTGAGTTTTATCCCTGGCACCCATGGGAAACATCCAGGCATGAGGACACATTCTTGTAACTCCCATGAATAGGAGATGAAGACAATTGGTTTTCAAGGGGTTCCTAGCCAACCAGCACAGTGTAATCAGTGCACTTCAGGCCAATGATGGACTCTGTCTCCAAAATCAAGGTGAAACATCCCTGCTGAAGGATACCCGAGCCTGTTCTGTGTTCTTTACACAAATGCCTACACATGCACTCATACAAACATGTAACATGCACTCCTTTTTTTTGCCACTTGAACATTGACTCCTACCCTCACACACAAAGAGAACACATACCACATTTTTATCAATAAAAAGTTGGAGAAATTTTTTGTAACAACTTCACTCTCTCTCTCTCTCTCACTCTCAATCTCTCTCTCTCTCTCTCTCTCTCTCTCTATATATATATATATATATATATATATATAATCTCTACTCCCATGAACATGGTAGTCTTGAAGAATTATATTAGCTATTGAAGACTTAAAGGAGCTTCATTCTTTTGAAAGGAAAGGAATAGAAGACCTGTCCAGTGTTGAATTACCTCATATTAGTTTCACATTAAACCTCTAAAATTACACTAGACAGAGCTGTTGAAGGTAGGAATACATTATAGGTAAGTATAGTGATAAACAAGGGTATAGGAACAGAGCAGGTAGCCGTGCAGCCTGTGCTAATGCCCCTGCTTTGCAGACTTGGTAAGCTAGAAACAGTGGGGTAGGATCCTACCCATTTCCCATTTCAAACAATATCATTACTGTAACTATAGATCATTATAATTCCTTTAGCTATAACATGGAAGTATCAAAGGCAAGAGGAGTGGGGACACAGTTCCACACTGCTGCACAACAGCCTGGAGTTTCTTCGGCTCTATTGATTGTATTGACTGTGGATCAGATAAAACCCGATCCTTAGCTTAGGTAGAGCAAAGAACCTCTTCAGTATGAAGAAGATTGGGGCATATTAAAAGCCTTTTAAAAAATATAGATATTAAGCACCAGAATAAAGGCAAGGAAAGAGATGCTTTGGGGGACTGGATGTCAAAAAAGAGTATGGGTTGTGAGCATAAGGAGTAAAGGTCCCACTTCACCGTCTTACAACAGGTAAGTACAGGGTTTGAATGGATTTTGAAACTGCTCTCTTCAAATTGTTGCTAAGGAACCTAAATGATACTGCAGGATGGCTCCCCAGGGGGAACCAATTAAAATCCATAAGGTGGAAGTCTAGCTCTCAAGGAAGCCTGAAGGGAGGCTATCCTTATGTCCAGAAAAGGAATAAGGCAGTACCCATGGCCATTTGCATTCAGGCCTTAACCATGGCTTCTTGCTACTTTAACAGAGGAGGCTAATATAAAAGAAATATTATCAATACATCTGGAGTCTTCAGAACAAATTCTAATTGTGCTGGAGGTCTGACTTCCCACCTGGCAGAAAGCATCAACCAGAGTGCACTATGAAGGGCTTATTTCTCTTCATGTATCTCTGGATCTTTTATGGTTCTTCTAGTCCTAGTTCACTTATGGGAGCCTGTATTAGGTCTCTGTCTGGAAGCCCATTAAGGAAAAGTCTAGGTGGACAACTAGCACTCTAACTTACCCAAAACATGAAAGAGTTAATTAAGCTGAGCTGGTTAATGTCTTAGGAAAGGGAAGCCCTTAATCACCTTGAAGTCACATATACCAAAGTGATAGAAACCACGAGAATTCCTTTAAAGAGATAGTGCACTTTTCCTTTCCAGAGTTAAAATCTTTTAGTACTGTGGTTCCAGAAATGCGGGGATATTCTTCTGGGTCAGCCTGGCTCATGCAGGCATAGCTCTTTTCTTTTCTTCTTCTTCTGTTCTTTCAGATGATGATGATTTTCTTAACACTCTGGGCTTCACTAAATCCTCTCCAAAGCCCACCTCCCTGTTGCATAGCTGCTTCTTCTCCATGAGGCTTTCATATCAGCTTAACTCAAACAATATGGATTTTTCTATTTCTCTTTTCTGTCTTGCATGCCTACCAAGTTTTAAAGATTGGCTCCCCTAGGGTTTCCTTTTTTAACCCTAATAAAATTCTTCTTGAGCTTTTATTTGGGTCTACTCTTAAATTCTTTTATTAACAAGACTAAGAAGCACAAGAGCAGATTCTGATTCCCTGATAGCTACAGAATAATGAAACATTTGTTTAGTCTTTGCCCTGGGTTCCTGGCATAGACTTCATAGAACGCTTTAAACACCCCAGTCATCGAAATTTTGTTATTTTTGAGCCTTTTGCTTCAGTTTTAAGAGAGTATACCAATGATATTCTTGGTAGGAACCCTATAAATATTCAGATTAAAAAATGTTGGGACTTTGGGCTAGCCTGAGCTCTGCAGACAGGAAAGGGCTGGAGGTCGAATCCAGTTCACCAAGTTTATATAATGGTACTACATTATGGAATCCAGATGCAGTAACTTGATGGAGCTTCATTATTGACAAGCATTCCAGTATGTTAAGATGGTGCTGTCCCATGACTCCACAAGGAAAGGACACAGAGCCAAGCCACTTGCTTCCCTATGTGTCTCTTGATCTAGCAGTCTTGACTTACATCGTTCATCATATAACACCAATTATAAATATAACACTTTGAACATCTCCATTTTATTTAAAGGAATTGTCAAATCTGAGCAAAGTCATAGGACACCTGATATTTGTAGTTAGTCAGAAGGAGGAGTGCTCTTGAGACTCTCAATGGATATCTAGCATCTAAAATGAATTCAGCTCTGGTCTCAAACATGTCCTTCAACATATACAGTCTGTTAGTAACTCTGACTGTCTAGTGCCAGAACTAAATTGCAGCATAGCAGTTGTCAGGGGAAAAAAAAACATTATTTGCAAAGTGTGAACTAATTATGGCCAAGAAGGGAACAGGGAGAGCCTTCTTTCACTTACCCTTTAGCACATATATATGAAGGAAGGCATGGCTGGAATGAGGTTCCTAACTCTTAGCAAGTTTAGTGACAGATGTTTTCTGACAAATAGAGTGGGTGTGCTGAACTCACATGCATTTTAAGGGAATGAAACAACTTAGCAGCCTTAAGAGCTAGCTATTATTAAAGCCCTCAGGTAACTGCCTGCCATTAGGGCCCTCAACAGAATTTAATTGAGTGGATTCTTGATCAGAACTTATTCTATGTAACTTTACATTAGTGTCTTGCAGAGACGCTAAGTCCTATGACACAAACCTATTACTTCTTACCCAGTGCTTGCTTCTGTTTCCTCTTACACATAAAGCCTACTAAATTATATTGTCACATCACATGGTCCAATTTTCATTCCTCTCACAGAGGATAGTGGGAGGGGTATAAGTTGAAAGGGAAAGGGAGGGTGCTGTGGTGGAATGTCGTCCTGGACTGACTTCCTCTCAAAAGGCTCACAGATCAAACAATAATGAGTGATGAGACACTAAAAGAAAAAAAAAAGCCACCAGGTCGCTCTCTTACTAAAGGAGTTTAGATTTTCAACATGATGAATTCTCTTTGATAAAAGAATAAAGAGACATGTTGTCTCTAGAGAAAGCTCCTGGGGTTCCTATGGTCTTCACAATAGGCGTGGTGCCAGCTAGCCATATATCCTGTCTCCTCCTTGTTCTGTCTCTCTCATGTGCTAAAATAAAAGACATGGATGGCCAATGCTACTCAAATATTTTCTTTTCAACTACAGTGGTAGACTGCTATGTCTCTCCAGTTGAAGAACTGAACAAAGCAAGAAAGAGGAGACCACAAAGAGACAGTGTCATCAGACCCTGTGGCATAATTAAGCCATGAAGTTTAAATGGCAATGTGGCTCTTTAAGCCCCATCAGAGGTAGCAGTGTTACAGTTTTCCAGACATGTGCCCCCAGAGCATATACCACGCCTATAAGCTACTCTATATTCTCTTTATTGCCTTCCATGGAATCTTCATTAAATATTTAATGTAAAACGGATACTACAAACTTTAGAAACCTAAAACCTACACTGGAATAGCACTTATGAGAAAAACTAGGGACTAGAATGTTTTCAATACTAATTTATTAATTTGAGATATTTGCATATCTATTTAGGAGTATTTGCATACAATAAGTATCTTAGTAAATACACTTACATCTAAACACGAAATTTTCTTATGCTTCACATTTACATTATACTCTAGGTAATTTTATATACTGTTTTTAGTTCACCTGCATTTTAGCATGTGACCTATAACATTAGGTTAGATGTGGAACTGATTTTTCTACTTGCAATGCCTTACTGTGTTTAAGAGTTTTGGGTTGCCAGACAGTGGTGGTGCATGCCTTTAATTCTAGCACTTGCGGGGCAGAGGCAGGCAGATTTCTGAGTTCTGGCCTACAGAGTGAATTCCAAGACAGCCAGAGCTATACAGAGAAACCCTGTCTTGAAGAGCCAAAAAAAAAAAAAAAAAAAAAGTTTTGGGTTTAGGTAAAGGGGATAGGAACTCCACAGGAAGACTACAGACTCCCTTATGGCTATTAGATTCTGAACCACCAATAAAGAGTATAAACAGGCTGGACCTAGGCCTCCCCAATCATATGTACCAGATGTGCTGCTTGGTCTTCATGTCAGCCACAAACAACTAGAGAAGGGGCTATCCCAAAAGTTCTTGCCTGTAAGTGGGATATGTTCTTCTAGCTGAGCTGCCTCATCTGGCCTCAATGGGAGAGGAAGCACCTAGTCTTGCAGAGACTTGAAGTGCCAGGGTCGGGGGAGGGATATCCAGAGGCCCTCATTCTCTCAAAGGAGGAGAGGGAAATGGGAGAAGGATTGTAGAAAGGAGTATATGGAAGGGACAGTGAGCAGAATGTAAAGTGAATACCTAAAAAAAAAAATTAAATTAAAAGTGTTGGGTTTTTCACCATTTTAGGTGGAGAAGGGCAACCTGGATTCATTCCTAGAGAAGAAGAATTTTTTATGCTCCTTTGCTTCTTCATCTTTCCAGGGTTATGTGTGCTTCCCCTAGAATTTGGTTGCTGATTCTCTAGAGCTGAACTTTTTTTGGAATTAAAGTCAGTGCCACTTTAGCCTAAATTCATGCTTATGGCTAAATAGATACTAGATTTTGAATAATCCAGTTGCCTGTCATTCAACAAATATTAATATTGTTGGAAAATTTTATCTATTCCAGTTTTCCAGTGCTTCCTTCAACTGTGTTTGGTGGGAGAAAAACACAGTTCTATATATACACAGAAAAATTCACATACCACATCCAACCATGGCCCCTACTCAACTACACTCACGCTTTATTCTTTTATTTAATAGTTTCAAACATTCATGTAATTTATGAAGTCATAGTTATTAGATCTTATTTACATCAGAAAACCCCAATTCCTGGTTTATTGTCTGTCTGTCTATCATCTGTATGTTTGTCAGTTGGTCTGTTTATTGATTATCCATCTATCATCTTAAACTTCTGACTGCATCAGTTTGTTGGGTTTCAAGTTAAATTGGCAGTGAATCCAAGGACAGCAGAGGGCAGGATGAGAGTGTAGTTGCAACTCATGTTTATAGTGCAGTGAAGGTGTCTCCGTGCATGTCAGATCATGGCTTTGTGCATGTCTGCTTCCTATTCCCTTTGTTTTCTGCGTTATATTTGTGTGTTGTTTTAACAGCATCCACATGGGTACTGACAGTCACTAAAACAGCCCTGACAACTGCAGCTGTGCTCAAACACCAGCTCACATACAGATGATGGTCACTCTTTAGATTCTTCCCTGGGTACATCTGGCTCTTGTTGGTAATGGTCATACATAATTCAAAATTAAACAGATCTAGCCCTACCACTTGACATCGAAAGCCACCTAACACTGTATTTCAGTCCCACAATGTATTAATAGGAAGCTGACTCTTTGGAAGATTACTCGATTGATTAAAAACATTTAGAAGCTCAATATCAAGGTTAGGTCATGGCAAATATAAAAAAAACATATGTGAGTCCCCCATCCTTGAACTGTGGAGAAAAGCCACAAAGTTTAGTGCATCATCTGAACAAAGAAAAGCATTTGAGAATGCTTGAACCTAGGTCAGAAATGTTTTCCTTCCAAGAAGGATTAGTGGACTCCAGGTAAGTGTGAATTTTCCTTTATCTTCAGGCCCTCCACCACAGTTATAAAATATTCTGTAGGTATCCAAGAAAAAGAAAAAGAGTAGGAGGAAAAGAGAATAAACACGCAGCTCCCTCTTCTACTACACTGTCAATTTAAATATCATCATTTGCATATTTTTTATCTGAACTGAGAAAGGCCACCCTCTCACACCTAATCACCAGGAAACAGCAGGCAGCGGCTTTGGAAGCTTTTATCAATATGCCAATTTTTATTTTAGTTTATAATTTAAAAGTGAGAGCAAAGTGACAGAGATGTATCATTTCAAAGCAATTTTTAAAAAAACATATTAAAAGCTCTCTGCGTTGTGGTTTTTTCCCTTTGACACTGAGTAGGAGGACAAAAAGACATGGAAATGAAGTGGGAAAATCAAATGAGAAGTAATCAGAGTCCATAGAAAGGGAAGGTAGGAATATCAGACATCCCCTCCTGCTGCAGATGAACAGACCATCAGAATAGTTAGGGCACACAAGGTGAGAAGAAGCAAAATTGAAGAGAAGGACAGCATCAATGGAGGAAAATAGAGTAATACCCCAGCAGTGCAAACCACTATTGTGTGAAAGGCTTCCAAACTGGAGTGCTGAAAAGAACGATACAGGAAGTCAAAGCAATCTGACTTTTAGAAGCAAATCTTCCAAAACAAACATAATAATATATTTCTTTTCGTGTAAATATAATATTGGTTTAGTATCCCTTTGAAAGAGAATCTGAAGCAGGTGACTGGAAATTAAATGAAGTTGGGTACAGTGCAGTAACATTTGTGAGCTCTGTCATTGACATGTGTGTAAAAGGAGATACCCCGGGGGATGGAGAGATGGCTCAACTATTAGGAGACTTGTTGCTCTTCTAGGGGTTGCAGGTTCAGTTTCAAGAACTTCCATGGTGGTTGGCAGTTGTCAATTGTTTGTAACAGCAGAAGCAGTAGATCACAGGTCTTGTGGACTATACAGCACCAGGTACTCACATGGTACACACACACACGTCTACAAAACAGCCACAGACATAAAATGGGCACAAAAAACAATTGAAAATGAATAAATATAAAGGAACACCTAGCTACAGTGTTCATTTGCTCTACAGTCTCTATATACCTAGAATGACAAAAGAACGTCATTTTCTTTTTATTGTCTTTTTATTTTTCCTGCATCATTCCTGGGAGAGAAAGTATCTCTGGCAAGGAGGAGGAAAAAACCAAAGAACTGCTTATTTGTTTGGTTTTCCATGTTGTTTTGCTTAATATCTCATCAGAGTCATTCTATGTGATTTGGTCAATATTAACAAGTGAAAGGTATGTGCACTGTTCTGGAGTCTGTGCACTGTGCAGAAATATATATCATAGACGTGAAACAAAGAATTGCCCCTCCCACTGCCTTCAGAATGATGGAGGGGCAGGATGAGTTAAAACCGTGACTAAGGAGAATAAGAAGTGTGAACAGTGTGAACAAGGAATGGAGATCAAAGTTGCGAATGACCCTTCACTCAGTGGAAAGTTTTCAGCTTCTCAGGTCCTTTCTGCAATTTCAGTAGTGCTCTGCCTTCTCACCTGGCTTTGGGGCATGGGCATCATGTCTGTCTTACTTAGTGTCTCCTGAGGTCTCTGCTTCCTGTGCTTTTCCCTTAAATATTCTCATTTCACAAAGCATGGCCAAGGTTCTGTTTTGCTTACTCTAAGAAATTCCCACAAGAAAGTTCTTTCCAGGTTCATCCATCAACTAATCAAATATACGAATGTCTCTAACACACACAACACACACATACACACACACACACACACACACAGAGAGAGAGAGAGACAGAGGGGGGGGGAGTCCAGATGATTTTTAAACTCCAGGCATGAGTATACAATTGCCTAATCAAATGCATGCATAGGCAGTTTTATAAATGAGCATGACCAAAGGCAAAAAATCTCCCTCCCACTTATCACCATCAAAAATTGTTGTCCCTCTGGTATTTAGCTGTTGTCTTTGACTCCAGTTACTCCACATGCCCTTAAGGCCAATCCACAACTAAACCCAAAAGAATGTCTAAACCCAAAGGAATCTCTCAAATTCTTTTCTCTCCATGTTCCTGCCACCCCTGTCATTCAAATTATAATTTCTTCTTGAAACATTACAGATTCTACTTAATTGTCTCCTCTTCAGTGCTACCCACCTCAAATGTATCTTCTGTGTTGCAGCCAGATTAATGTTTTAAAATAACACAACAGGACATGGCTTTCTCTTTTGTAAACTTTCAATAGTATCTTTTACTTCTGATATTCTCCAATATCTTTGATTTCACTTGCTTATATGTACATATTTATATGTGCTCAAGTTCACATGTGTGCACTTCTACACACACACAGGCATGCACAAACACACACATACACAGACATTCACTTTCTACCATGATAATCTATCTAATCTCATCTTATGAAAGGGAATTAATGGAAAGAGTTCATCATTTATCCCACTCTGTTTTATGATATTTGAGAGAGAGCCTCCCTCTATTTTGGAAACAGTATTGGAGAGATCAGCTTATAAGCAGTCAAAAGTCCTCCATGGATAAATGAACCTTCCAGAACCCATGGGGTGGAAGTGGATTACTGATCCATGTTACAATGCTCAGTCAATCAGTTTATATTTATCAAATATAAAGCACAAAATACAAATTAGGAAAAAGAATGATCATCTATACACACATATGAGAGAGACAGAAAAATGTATAAGATACATAAGGGATGGTTTTACTTAAATCCTATGTTGGTTCTTCAAAACTTAGATATAAAGTAAAACTAAATAGCAAGAATCAAAATAATTGCAAAAGGACAAAAATCCAATATATTATACTATCAAAAACAAGGTAGAATAACAAACCAGTTGGAGAGTGGTTGTTCGTGTATAGGTCCCACTTTTTTTTCCCCCTAGGATCCAATTTTCCTTACTAGCTGCCAGAATGGGTAGCTTTCAACTGCCTGTAATTTCACCTAGAGTGAATACAAAGCTCTCTTTTGACTTTTACGGGTATTTTATAAACATTCCTGACTGAACACACACATAAAAACTTTAAAAATGTGAAGAAAACAGTTACTGGGAGATTATCAAAAATGATAAGGAACATTCAGATGTCAGAATAAACCAACATAAAAAAGAGAATTAAATACAAAACTAGGCCAAAATTTTAAGGAGATTTATTAGGTTGGCTTTGCCTTTCTTTAGAATATATTTTTGTGAAATGTGGGATTTTTATTGTGATGTTTACATAAACTTAAGCAACATACTTCACTAATATTTATTTCCAATTCTCCAGTTATCTTTTTTCTTCCTTTCCTTTCTACTTCACAGAAGATCCTGTGTACTTTCTTTTCATTGTGTTTATGTGTTTGTGTGTGTGTGTGTGCTGTATACATGTTGTATGTCTTGTATATACAAATAGAAGACCAAGTACTGAAACAGAACTTAATATTAAAAGGCTTACCAAATGTTCAGTGCTTATACAGATACAAGAATATAACCAGGTTGGCTTTTCCTGAGTTCTCTTTCTTCGATTTGTAGACAGCTACATCTTTGTTGGTCTTCCCATGATCTCTGCTACATATGTTCACATTCCTAGAATCTTTTCTTCTTGTAAGGAAACAGTAATACTGGATTAACACATGCAATCATAACTATATTTAACCTTTTAAAATATTTCATCTTATTTTTAATTATGGGTGTGTGTTGATCTGTCTGTCTCTGACTCTCTGCTCTGTCTCTATCTCTGTCTCTCTCTCTTTGTATGTGTGTGTGTGTGTCTGTGTCTGTGAACATTTATATATGCATGAATGCATGTGTCTTTAGAAGCCAAAAGAAGGCATTGGGTATTCTAAAGCTTGTATTACTGGTAATTGTCAGTTGCCCAATATGGGGTGCTATTGAAACAAAGTCATGTAATCTAGAAGAAGAGTAAGTAGCCTTAGTCACTGAGGCACCACTCTGGGTCCAATCTTATATAATCTTAACTATACCCATAAATATTCTAATTTATAACTTTAAATCCAGTAGTATTAGAGGGTTTAGCATTTAAATAAACTGAAAGAAGAGAGTTTAAACTGTAACAACACTTGTTCTAGCCATGAGGATACCTTCATGGACATGGAGGTAATAGGGCAAGGTTAATGTCAGACTTAACTTGCTTAGGAAAACTACAACTGCTATTGGCAGTGCTTACAGCATTTTCTACTTTAGAAACACTGAATACAGATTCCAGTTTTCCCATATCCTTTCTGATCCTTATTAACGTTTGGTTTATATTTTCCTTTCGTTTTAACTGTTTTGATAGTGTGAAGCAACAACTGATTATAGTTTTCAGTAGGATTTCTTTAATGACACACAATGTTAAGAACTGTTTATGTCTGTTAGACACTGAACACTCATATATTACATTTGGCAAAATATTAACTGAAGAACTTTGGCAATTTTATACTAGGTTGTTTCTCTTTTAGTTTTATGTTGAAAAAGTAAAATAATTGATGAATTTTATCCATGTATGTATCTTATGAGCATATGAATAATAACATAAAATTCAGAACTTCCTTGTTCAAGCTAAAGTAGAAACATGAAATTTGTAGAAGACTGTAAATTAAAGTTAGCACTACGTAAAGCATATGCAACATCACAACCACAAATATTATTTATCATTGCTCTAATTTGAAGTGGAAACTTAAGTATTCTTTGAGAAGACAGTCTTGTTGGATGGTGTTTTGCTTGGGGCAAACAAATGAAAGAGTGTTTTCTGGAAGTGGACACAGGTGAAAGACTGAGGCAGACTCGTGAAAGAATGTTTGGCTGAAACAGACACAGGGGCAAGGATATTCTGCTAAAGTAAGAAAGTGAATGGACACATGATGAAAGATTCTTCACTAAAGTCAGGTATGCATTGGTTAGCCTTACACTGCATAGTTGAGTTCCATTTGTCAGGACCCCATACACAGAAATGCACCAAAATTTCCTTGGTTTTTGCTGCTTTCACAGGCTGATTGGTAGAGTGATACTAGCTGAGACAGACACATATGCTGAGGCAAGACACATCCTGACATAAGACCATATGGAGGACATTCAATGTTTAGAAGTAGTATGGACAGTAATGGAGGCTGAGCTAAGCTTGCTTATATTACTAGCTGTGCAACAATTGTTGGTCTCGCTGAAAGTGGTACAGCCAAGAACTTCTCCTGCCATCCCTCTGGGTCCCTCCTGATGACTTATGTCAATTCTAAGGCCTGGTTGCCTCTACTAGTAAGTTCCACCTCTGTTGATTCATATTTGCTATCCTTACTTTACCAAACTGTTGTTGGTGTATCTGGCAAGAGTAGAAGTGGATCGACCTGTAGCTAGCTGTTGACTTCTGTGAACTAAACTGCTGATTTCTGATAGCACAGATAAAAGTTATTCCAAAAAGAAAAAATTTCTAAACAGGTCCACTTCCCCTATATCCTTTCTTTTCCACTGCCTCTGGTGGGTGATGGACTAAAAGAGAGGTTAAAGCATTTAAGAACCATCATTAAAACTAGACTTAAAAAAATTAAAGTTACACTGAATGTAATTGCTACCATGAATAGCAATAGCAAAATGGAAACAGCATTATTTAGAGATAGCATGTTTGCATGACTAAAAACCCTGAAACAAAATGAAACAGAGCAAACTATTAGGTCTTTCAAGAGAAGTACAGCAGTAATCTGACTAGAAGTTACCATGTAAATAAACTATAGCTGTTCTACAAATAACCAAATGTCAGCACGAATATAGACATCCCAGCTATAGAAACATCATGTTACACAAGTAAAGAGTTTTACCTTGAAATGTCCTTAGCTGGAACTATGAATGAAGGTTAGTGATAGACTATTTGACTAAAATGAACAGGGTTCTGGGTTTGATCCACAATATGAGGAAACACACACACATACACACACACCCCACCACCACCACCACCACCACCACCACCACCACCACTACCACCACCACCACCACCACTATGCACACACACACACACACAGAACTGGAAGAAAGGAAAAGAAAGGACCTTAGTCATGTCCTTTAGTTGTCAACTTGAAACAAATTAGAAAAGAGAGAGCCTCAAATCAGTTATTGTCTCCACCAGACTTGCCTGTGTACATGCCCCCACAGCATATTTTATTGATTAATGATTAGCCTACTGTGGGTGGTGCTACAATGGGCAAGTGGTTCCAGGTTTTTAATTTTTTTTTTAAAAAAAAAACAAGGTATGCAAACCATGAAGAACAGCTAAGAAACATCATTCCTCCATGCCTTTTTCTTCTTCTAGACTTACTTCCTGACCTGGGTTGGTTTTATGGTTCCCTCATGAGAGACTGCAAGAAATGAGCCAATTAACCATTTCCTTCCCATGTTGACTCTGTTTAGTTTTATCACACAGAAGCAAGGGAACATCTATCAAATTTGAGATTCAGTTGTCTCGCCTCTAAATGAGTAGAACTCTTTCTAGCTACAGAGTTATGTTGAACATCTACTGTAGTTACCTGACTGGTTATGTGTGGAGGACTACACACACACATTGTTACTTTAGCATGCAGAACTGGATTGCTTGTTTCTATGAGGATTTTTTCAAACCCTCAAGAAGGTCCTGACATAAAAGAAATTTGATTTGATTTCCTTGTCAGCTTTGCTGTTGCTCATCTTCCAAATGACCAGGAATTGATCCCAAAGAACTGAAATTACTTAATCAACTTCTAAAATATTTTTGAATTTTAGAATGGTTGCCAAAGTATGAATGAAGTGAAGCAAAGGAAAAAAACCTATAATAATGAATTCCTACCTATATATAATGGCAAGAACCTCAGAGGACATGGTTATGCATGTTTAGGTTGAGTCTAATTTATGTCTAATTTAAAATATGTGTCTTTTCTATATCTAATACAGTAGCATAAATATTTCAGAGTCATATATATCATTGAGCCACTTTTAAGAGTATACTTGATTCTAATCATATGGTCAGTTAACCTCAAATCTATCATAAAATGTCAGGAGGTCACAGAGACTGTCCAAACAATATGGGCAATATCATTGCCCTTGGTTGAATATCAGAACTTTAGGTTAAGTCTGTTTTGCTTAAGACATCATGTACTTTTGGAATAATCAAGCAGGAACTGATCTGGAAGATCCTTCCCTAAAGACTAGCACTCCTCATACATTGGAAGGCACAATACAAGCTGCCAAGGGGAGAAAATAGTAATCAATAGTCCTAACTAGATATAAAGCCTTTGGACTACAACAATAACAAGCTCTGCAAGGATGTCTCTAATGATGCAGTAGTACCACTTTTATTTTGTGTGTAACTGTCTTAGTTACTGTTCTATTGCTGTGAGAAGATACCATGACCAAGGCAACTTATAAAAGAAAGCCTTTTATTGGGAGTTTGCTAACCCCCAGATGGTGATTCCATGGTTATTATGATAGAGATTATGGCTGTAGACAGGCACACACAGAGCCTTAAATAAGAGCTTACAACACAAATGGAGGATTCAAAAAATGTAGACAGACTGGCCTTGGTGTGAACTTTCGAAACATAAAAAGCCCACTGATAGTGGAATGGCTCCTCCAACAAGGCCAGAACCCTTAATCCTCCCTAAATTGTCTACCAAACAACCATAACTTCAAATATATGAAACTATGGGAGCATTCTATTTCAAATTAGTGCATTAACTATTAGTTGTAATTAAAGAGAGAATTCATAACTGGAAATATAATTTTTGGTACCTGTCAGTGGATGGAGAAGCCATTGGCCCTAGAGGAGATTTATTACTGCCATTTTAGGCTGTGGTGTAAATATAAAACTGGTCAAATATGCAAATTGACTGTGGGATGCTCAATACCAATTTATAAATCTATAAGTAATACACTACACCTAAATTTCAGAGTACATGGCAGAAGGTGGAGTGGAAAGAATATAAGACCCAGTGGAACAGGGTATCTGTTGTGAAATAGTGCCTATTAAACAGCATAACACAGTTGCATCCAGGAAATACCAACAATACATGGCCTAAACAAGACATAACGACAACAGAAGGTGACACACAAATGTGTATGGGGAGAATGTTATAAGGTCCCCCTTTTAGACAAATAGTTACTGTCAAAGGCAACTTAGAGAGGGAGAATCAGTTTTCTCCAGGTTAAACTCCCTGATGATCAGTGCCTAGTAATAATTTGTAAATAATACTAGCAACACTGAATGGATTCAATAGTGTGTGTGTGTGTGTGTGTGTGTGTGTGTGTGTGTGTGTGTGTGTGTGTAATAATTAAAGGAAAGTTTATGAATTTGAGAGTCAGTTTGGGGTTTACAAGGAAGAAATTAAAGCCAGGAGAAAGTGTTGAAATGATGTATATGTACTCATGGATAACATTCTAAAAACATTGTTAAAAGCAATACCTGTTCACTGGTCTAAATGATTACAGTATTTTAAAGGACAACCAAATAATTGAGCCATATAAACATAGGGAACCTAAATGGCATACCTGTCTACACTTCTTTAACTTAGCTTCCCTCTACATCAAGTCTAATTTATTTTGTATCTTGAAGCAAATGAAGGAATGGACTTTTATAGCATCCTTAAATTGAGTGGCTCAAATATCTTTCATTTTAGATTTCTTTTCAAATTATGGAAAAAAAATGTAAGTTTCTTAGGTCCCAGATATGATAAGTAGTTACAAAAATCCTTTCCTTACCATCAAATAGGCCCTAGCAATACTCAAGCCCAGTGGCAGCCACCACCCGGAAGATAGTAAAACACAGCATAGATGGAATGCTGGTGGGAGTTCACAGAAGCTAAGAGTTAATTTTTATTTGCAATTGAAAAAGGCATCACAAATTAAGACCTAAAAGTTATATAGAAATTGACCTTAAATGTTGCCATGCCAAAATATGAAACTTAGCTTTATGTATTATCCTAAAATCATCGCACACTGAGTAGACAAAATATCCCTTGAGTCAGTCTTCAGTGTGCTTTCTGAGAAAAAACGTGTATGAATAGGTGAAGAGATTAGATGAGTAGGGGTACCAATTTCTGGGAAATCGGTTATATAGTCATCTTCCAGCCAACTTCAGAAGAAATGCCAATTTTGTGTGACAATGAATCAAATCAATTATTATATGTGCCTACACAGATACAGATATGAGCACATGCATGCATGTGCATGCGTGAATGCACACACAAACACACACATACACTACACACTTTCCAAAACTAAACCAAAGCAAACATTAAGAAGATATATTAGTGCCGGGCAGTGGTAGAGTACACCTTTAATCCTAGCACTTGGGAGGCAGAGGAAGGTGGATTTTTGAGTTCGAGGCCAATCTGGTCTACAAAGTGAGTTCTAGGACAGCCAGGGCTATATACAGAAACCCTGTTTTGAAAAAACAAAACAAAACAACAACAACAACAACAACAAAGATTTATTAGTAAACTTCAGTTTTACTTTCTTCTTTCCTCCTTTCATTCTTCCTGTCTGCTGGACGCAGAGATTAAGCATATGAACTAGATCGAGCTATATATGAGTTCTTTTTTTAAAAAAAAAAAAAAAAAAGATTTATTTATTTTATGTATATGCATACACTGTAGCTGTCTTCACAACCACCAAAAGAGGGCATCAGACCCCATTACAGATGGCTGTGAGCCACCATATGGTCGCTGGGAATTGATCTCAGGACCTCTGGAAGAGCACTTGGTGCTCTTCACCACTAAGCCATCTCTCCAGCCTCTATACATCAATTCTTTGTAAAACAAATTGCAAAAGAATTTTTTTTAATGTACATTTGTAAAAGAACCTTGACTTCTACCTTCTCTGTGAAGATTTTAGTTGAGACTCACATTAGTTCTTGCCCTGCATGGAGATTCTCTTTACCACTTCGATCTCAACCTTAACTGCCTCATAATACTTAGAAAATTAATGTTTGATTTTCCCCCCTAATCATCAAGTCAACCTGACTCAAGCTATTAAGTGGCTTTCAAACAGTCACGAGATGAATGACAATGTCCCCCCAAACTCATGTACTTTAGCACTTGCTTCTTTGTTGCTAATGCTGCTTGGAAACCTTAAGAGGTAGAGCTGTGTGATAAATAACTGGGCGGAGGGGGGGCTTTGACAGATCATTGCTTTTACCCACTTTTTGATATCTGATCTTTTTGTATACAATCCATACATAATCAGAGAGTTTATTCTTCCTCCTGGCAGGCTGGGTCTGGCCTACTATTACGAACTCTAGACCTAGGGAATTTTAAGCAAAAAAAAAAAAAAAGATTGCCTTCCTTAAGTTGTTTTGTTCGTGGCATTGTTTATCAGGGCTACAGAAAAGTTACTAATACACTCTTTGCCTCAAAACTTACTGCCTTTGTGGTGTCATGGAAATAAACTTTGTAAGACAAGACGAGCCCAAGGATATCAGATCATCTAAAACTGTTGCAGGAAATCTATTCCAGTTACTTTTAACTCCTGATCTCCCTCCAGCAAAGGGGTTAGTTTTATTTAAAACATAAAATGGGAGGCTTCTTAGGAACAGAATGCAGTTGCTAGGGTCTCTAGGATCTCACCAGTGACACCTTGTCTTCATTTGTTCAATTTTGCTGTTTTGACATCAGAGAGAAACTATTTTAAATCCTTTCTTATGTAGATCCCACAGCAAGAGAATCCTGAAGAGTTAGAAAGAGGTTTTGCATTAAACAGATTGCCTGGATTATAAAAAGAAAGAAATTACCTTACTGTACTTTAGTGAGAATGCCTTTTGCTTGAGTCTTTTGAGTGGGTTGCTCAGGAAACACAAAAATGTGAGCAGCCCCTGGGATTTGACTTGAAGACACCTACAGGTATATATTTACCTCAAGGTCAATTAAATTTCCCATGTGCCCCAGAAGAACGTACTTATGAGAAGATATTCTGCTCTTTCCACATCCCTAAAATGCCACACATGCATTTACCTAAACCTACTAACTAATTAGTGTCAGAATTATATTAAAAATACAATCTTAGCAATGTCTATTTAATGTCTTTGTCATTCTGTATTGTTTTTATGAAAATTGATGGTAAGAGACGGAGGAGAATATTGTTCTAGAAATTTTTTTCTTCAAGAAGCATTTTATTTTTATACTGGGAAAGTCAGCATAAGATTTAGAAAAATGTGGCAAAATTCTTGGCTTTACTAAGAGACAACAGCAGCTATAACAAAGCATAACCGTGGAGCCTAAAATCTCAAGTTGAATCTTAGGCTTTCTGTCCTAGTACTTGCATGGCCTTGGGCACTCTCCTTACTTACATGGATAAGGGTAGAAATACAGAGTTGAAAGAATTAATCAAGATGACCTAAGTAAACTCTCCCTTCTGTGATCCTATATGACTTTAAAACAGAAGAAAGTGGAGTTGAAGATAATAGCAACTAGTAAGAGAAGGAGAGAAATAGGAGAAGATTCCATCAGCAAAAGAATGAGTTCATTTAGAGAATAGATGCCACAAAGCAGAGGCTACAGCTGTGGGAATGAATATGTGGCATGCTGGAGAGCATCAACTAGTCTCCTAGGACTGGGCCATATTCTGATTGTGATGCAGAGCCGAGATTACATGACTGAGAGACCAACTTAGGAAGTAGGAGATAGCTGAAGGCAGATTCAGCACTGTGATTATTCACCAAGGAGATGAAATTACATGCTATGCCAGTGATGGAAATATCACCTTAACAAGCATGGACAGCCCCCGATCGACTATAAAATTCATTTGGTATCTGCAATAATTCAAAGGAACCAGGTGGTACACTAGTAACAAGCAGAGACATAAATTTTAATTCAGGAGGCTCATCAGTGTCTTGGTCTGCAAGGGACAAAATCTACACTCTTTGGCTCAGTAATCTAATCTAATGGAAAGAGAAAGCATTTTGAAGCCACACTCATCATTTCTAGGGAACATCTCTGAAAAATTAGTTCATGTGTTTGTGTGCATGTGTGTGCACATATATATTCAATTCCTGGCTAAATTCTTTAAGAAGTAGAGCAGGTAGGAAGCAATCACTAAATGTTTGAATTATATATAAGCTCACACTTCTTATTCTCAAGGCAATTGTTTCTCTCTTGGCAGGCTGATGGCTTTATTAATGCCTTCAGTAAAAGTAGGGTTGGCCACACTTTGTGGCCCTGCAGGGAAAAGAAAACTAACTTATGTAATACAAACATGACTCTAAAATGAAAACACATTTTCTTTTGCTAACACCCGCTAAAAGGTAATTATCTTTTTGAGAAGAAATAGAAAACGTGGTAGGCATGTTTCAGGAATTTGCTAGTCTCTGCAGCAGAGCCAGGCCATGCCAAGATGCTTTCTATACTGCAGCCATTCCAGTGTAGGCTACTATGCCCTAATACATAGCCATTGTGTCTGGCTGTCTAGCTTATTGCCTGCATTAGCAACCTGCCAATAAACCTTTAAAGGGTGACTGTTTTCTAACCTTCCATTATACATTTAAAAAGCAAGACTCATATCTCATCTCTCTTCTAACCTTCACTCTTTCCTCCTTTGTGTTTTTGCTTCTTTCTTCCCTTCTCTTTCTTCAGTCCTCTTCTTCTTAATGGCTTTCCTCTCAGTCTTTCTTCTTTTTCTTGCTCTCACTCTCTTCATTTTAGCCCTTCCTTTATCTCTCTTGCATTTATGTTTTGTGTGTGCATATACTTACTTGTAGGGCAGAGTATGACATGTTTACATAGGAGACATTATGTAATATACACAAACATATGTATGTTTTCTTTATGCATGCTCTCTCTTTAGAAGACCTAAGCATGTGTTTATGTATGCATATGAATAGATAGACACACACACAAATATACACAGACATACACACACACACACACACACACACACACACACACATGCATACACACACATATATGTGAACACTTGTCTGTCCTAAAGCTATCACCTTATCCTGCCATTATCATTACTATATGATCTCTTTGTATAACTTCAATGAGAGTTAGCCATCAGGACTTGTTTTACTTCCATCCCTTTATCGCAGTTTTTTAAGCTTAAAAGCACTAAATGAAATCCATCTCATTGCAATCATTTCTGCATCCTCACTGCCTGGTCCATTTATACTGATGTTTGCTTTCCTTCATAATACTCCCAAGTATCTGAATATATGTGTTAGCCTGCCTGCTTTGGTTTCATTTATATGTCTTATCATCACTCTTCATTTCATAGAATACTAGTAGGTACTTCAATGTTTTGTACCTCCATCATAAAAGCTTGGAAGAGGGCCTGGAACCTGTAGGAGAATAGTGCCTATCTTTTTCAGTAGAGAATCAACCCCTCTGTTGCCCAGGTGGGACACAATACCTGCATGAAATAAGTAATTAAACATGTCCATTGTGCAAGTCAAATGAGGCCCATTAGGTGCTGGCTTCCACCACAGAACACAGACAACACACTCTGCAATCAGAAATGATCCTTTTGGGAGTATTAACAACATATTCCAGTTAGTTCTTTATCTGCATACTGTATTCATAAAATAAGCAACTTCATGGTATAGCCTGTTAATTTTTTAATATTTGTTTTGATTCCAGTTTTCTTTGAGAATGGCCTTGAAATCATCATCCTCCTGCCTCAGCTTCTTGAGTGATAGGTAAGCACCACCATAAGCAGATTTTCTGATAAATTACTTGAGAAATGTATCCTATAATAGTTTAAATAGTGGAGTTTCTATGTAGGAATGGCAAAACTGTGCAAATAAATGTTAATAACTTATCTGCTATTTGCTCCATTTAATAATAACAATAACATTCATTTTATACAGTTTATCATGCTTTAACTTTATTGTATTTTGTATGCATACTTTTAAAATATTTCTTTTATATTTTAAATTACAATGTAATTACTTCCTTTCTCCCTCTTCTTTCCAAAGATCCCCATATGTTCTTCTTACTCTTTTTAACTTCATTGCCTCTTTTATATTAATTTTTATAACACATATGTATATACATATTCCTAAATCCATAAGTACAAACTGTTCTGAGTGTCTTTAGGGCTGACCATTTGGAACAAATTGGTGTTCCCTTCTCTGAAGAAGACCATTTCTTACACTCTCAGCATTCATTAGTTGCCTCTAATTCTTTGGTTAAGTTTTTCCCTCAACTTAGGCATGTATTATTCTTTTCCTCCTGGTTCAGCTCATGTTTATGCAGTCAAGTCGTTGCAATGACATTATGTTTATAATTTCTTATATTATTAGAAGACACAATCTCACAGCAGGATAATTTACCCTCTGGCTCTTTGAATCTTGAGGTTCCCCTCTTCTGCAATGCCTCCTGAGCCTGAATAGGCACTCACTGATTTATAGCCTGTACCTATGGGAGCTGAACTCTATAAGTTTGAAATTTCATTTCTTGGTGTTTTCTGTAATAAGTTCTCTCTGGTAAAGAGGAAGTATTCTTGATGGCAGGTAAGGACTATGCCTATCTATGGATATAAGAACAAACCTTTAGAGTATTGTTTAGGATTTAGCTGGTTTAGTAAGATGGTGATTATAGGTTCCCCTCGAAGATTCATGACTTTATACTTTACTAGCACTGGATATTGGATAGATTTCCAATACAAGGCACGGTTTCCCTCTGGGTAAACAGGTTTTAAGTCCAATTAAAATGCTGTTGGTTACTGCTAAGGCATGTGTTGAGGTTATTATACTATGCCAACCATTGTTGCAGTTCATAGGTACCACAGCAGTTGAAGAGTGATGTCTGCTTCCGTCCTTAAGAAGCTTGCATGGTGCTTTCTGTTGACATGAAACTCAATCCTCAGTGAGGAGGATTGCTCCAGCTCAGGGACCATTAGGTCCAGTGCCTGAAATTCATTGTGTCTTCAGCAATAGGAACTTACTTTACCTTCAACCTTTGGAGAGTAACTAACGGCAATCACAACCCTCTGTAATGTTTGTCTAGTCTCTTGGACAAACCTGACCAAAAACTTAAAATAGGGCTTCTTATGCCTAATTTGCCATTATTGATAGATTGGCTTTGGTTTGGTACTGAGCACTACTAGCCTAGTTGACAAAATTTTACTCAAATATCTATCTGCCTGCCTATCTATCTATCTATCTATCTATCTATCTATCTATCTATCTATCTATCTATCCATCTACAGACTTACATGTATTATAATCTTTTATATACTTTTTAGGTAGATAGTTAATAGTATGATTCCTTATGACTTTTTCAGACATCCTTACTGTTATGTTATACTTTCTCTCTTTCTTCTGTATTTATTATCCACCTCTACTAATAAAGCTCCTCTTTCCATTTCCTGAATCAAATCCCTTGAATACTTTTTTTCTTCTCCCTGTCATTTTTTTTTTAAAAAGAGTCTGCTGTGTAGGTGAATGAAAACATGAATATGTTAAAATTGAAAGTATGTCTCAGAGTTCTCAGGTTTGTTAAGAAATCTAAGCTGGTCTTCAAATCCCTAAATCTCTACTCACTTCTCTCTTCTCCCTTCTCTGTGCATACACTTTTCAATTAATGGTACAGTGGTATGCATAAGTATTAAGGTTCAGAAAAAAGTAGTGAAATGAAAAGAGGCTGGATAGCATATTGGGCATGACAATTGCATCTTGGTTATAGCCTTTCTCTCTCACTCCATTAAAATATGGCATGTAACACAAATTAATAAGTTAACAATTTTACTTATATATGCCATCAATTAATGCTGTTGGTTAATTTTTTCTGGACCACAACCAAAAGTCTTGAAACTATCAGATTATGATGAAAAACTTTGAGCGCACACCCAACCAAATAAGCTGAGCATCAAAATCTTTGAAAACCAGGAGGAAATGCTTATCATATTTTCCTTCTTGTTTTCTGTCATTAAATGTACACTGCTATAGCCTAATTAAAGAAGAACTTAAATAGAAAACCTGAATTAGAAAAAAATTTTAAAATCTTTTTAAAGGCAAGAATTAGAAAGAGGTATTTTAAATCTATATCATTAAAACATTGTATGTGTATGTTGTGTGGGTGTGGGTGTGTTTGTGTGCATACATATATACACGCCTGCTGTGTGTGTTAAGAAGTATCAATGGAGAAACTATAGTTCAACTATATACCTATTTCTCAAAATCTTGGTTAGTGTGCTAGTATTTCTTATCACATTTTTCACTCAATATTTTTACTATACCTTTAAGAGCATAATATATTGTGAATATAAATTTCTTAGAATAAGTGTTAACATATGGAAAAGCTTCCAGGCAATCAACCACTGGCTCCAGTTACATATGTATCAACTACACACTGACAGGCACTATGTGCTCCTGGCAATTTTAGGGATGTAGGTATGATTTCGTTTTACACTGAATGTATCAGTATTGTATAGTATTCATCTACACTTTTGTAATCCATGATATTTACATAAACATGTAGGTTAGGAGTGATATATATATATATATATATATATATATATATATATATATATATATAGAGAGAGAGAGAGAGAGAGAGAGAAATAGAGAGATGTATAATCAACTTACACATGTTGAATTAGAAACAGAAATACAAATCATCCATTAGAAGTAAAGCTTTAATGGATTTAAGTGTTATCAAGTTGAATAAGCTAAGGAAGGAATATAGACTGAAAGTGATGAATTATAGATAGAACAATTTTAAATAAGCTGATGGAAACTTATTAAAGTACCATATAAATAAAATCAACAAAGTGCATTATGGAAAAGAGAGTTAAACACGGCACTACAGATTAGATCCCATGAATGAGGGTTCCTGTGCAACCTGCTATTCATATGGGGGAAAGATGTATCCCCCCTTTGAGATGGAGTTAGTTTTGTGTTGCCCACACAAGTATCAAACTATTGGACAGATCTGATCTTCATGATAAAGTGCTTCTCTGGAATTGTGATTTTTTAACAACACCTTAAGTTTTGTATCTCTTCTCAAACTTGTCCTTTACTTCCTTTGTTTTTAGATGATTCACTTTCTATATTTTATCACTTATTACCCTGTTTTTATTAAAAAAAAATGGAAAACTACAGTTTTTGAATGGTTCTGCTCTAAGGTTGTTTTCATGTGTAATGATCAAGGCATATTTTGCATAGTTGTTATTTTGCATCAGTATCAGTGTATTTGGAAATAATCAGAACCTAGGAATACATCTGTCTTAGTCTGGGTTTCTATTCCTGCACACATATCATGACTAAGAAGCAAATTGGGGAGGAAAGGGTTTATTTAGCTTACTTCTACATTGCTGTTGATCACCAGAGGAAGTCAGGACTGGAACTCAAGCAGGTCAGGAAGCAGGAGCTGATGCAAAGGGCATGGAGTGATGTTCCATACTGGCTTGCTTCCACTGGCTTGCTCAGCCTGCTCTCTTATAGAACCCAGCTCTGTTCTTTGTTGCACACATCTTCTAGGCTTCAGATGCCTGTACTCCACTCTTGCTGCTGATCTTGGTGGTCATTGCATGGTACTGGCATTCCCAAAACACTGCTTCCTATCGCTGTAACTAGGCTTCACCAATAGCCTCTCATAGACTGCCTTCATGGTGCCAAGCCTCAATTCCTTTGCATGGCCCCTTCAGTCTTGGGCCATAAATTGTAAGCAGAGGCCTCCTCTTTACCAATGGCCTTTCATGGCCTGTCACTGTGTCAAGCTTCAGCTGCTCTTCACGACCCTTTTATGCCTTCAAAACCAGTACCACCTGGGTGACTCTTACACATTACCAAGTCCTGCTGCAGCACAAGGTACAACCTTGGCTATCTCTGGAACACAGCCTCTTTGGGCTCTTAGAAAACAGTTCCCAGAAGATGTCACCTAAGTAATGTTGGTCTCTTTTTAATCACTGCTAATTTCTCAGCTCCAACTAACCAGCATCAATAGTCCCAGTAATGCAAAGTTTTTGCTTTAGTAGTTCTGGTATCTTATTAATCACAGCTGATATTTCAGCCCCAGCTAACCAAAACCACAGAACCTTCACAATCAAAATAACATGGCCCTGATAAGAGTCTTTAATCTTCCCTCTGAAATTTCACATGCCAGGCCTCCATCTCTGTACTGTTCTCAACCTGATCTTCCAAGCTACTACAGAACATCCCACAGAGTTCTTAACAACCAGTGGCTCTTCTAGCTTAAAGTTCTATAGTCTTTCCAGTCTTTTCCAAAACATGGTCTGGTTGTCAAAGGAATACCCCGCTCCTGGTACCAATTTGTCTTAGTTGGGGTTTCTATTCCTACACAAACATCATGACCAAGAAACAAGTTGGGGAAGAACGAGTTTAGTTAGGTTACTTCTACATTGCTGTTTATCACCAAAGAAACTCACGACTGGGACTCAAGCAGGTCAGGAAACAAGAGCTGATGCAGAGGCCATAGAGTGATGTTCCTTGCTTCCCCTGGCTTGCTCAGCCTGCTCTCTTATAGAGCCCAAGACTTCCAGCCCAGGGATGGCACCATCCACAAGGGGCCCTACCCCCTTGATCACTAATTGAAAAAATGCCCCACAGCTGGGTCTCATGAAGACACTTCCCCAACTGAATCTCCCTTCTGTGTGATAACATCCTAGACTGATCAAAAGCTTCTGTCCTCTTCCTCTCCCAGAAAAGCTCACTAGATTTAGGGGAAATAATAGGCTAAATTCATAATGAGTTATGAGCACCTGGCTGAGGTTTAAATGGCCTAATGTGAGACCTTCCCTCACCAAAAAAAAAAAAAAAAAAAAAAAAAAAAAAAAAAAAAAAAAAAAAAAAAAAAAAAAAATCAATGTGAAAGCACGCAAGGTATGAATGAAGCAAGTAGAATTATTTACAAACAAGATCTGATATTATTAATCAGCAGTGTCTGTCCCTCAATATGTAGAGGACTGCTGGAGTTGGCAGAGATCATAGATGATCTTTAATGACAAAATGTAGCCTTGTAACATGGAAGAAATGATAAGATATAATCAGTAGGTATTATGCACATAACAAGGAAGGAGGTAATTGCAGCAAAAAATGTTTAAGGGGTGGGTTGTCATGGAGAAGGCAAGCATGGACAGTGTTAGAGTAAAAGAGAGAAAGCAGAATCCACTTAGAGGGCCTTGTTCAAAGAAAAGAAGCACTGTGATGTTTAAGCACATTCTCACTGTGTAGTTGCTATGCTCCATCCTCCTGTCCTCAAGTTCCTCCTCTCATCTCCTTTGCAAGTACCACTTTTTCAGTATTTCCTCTCTTGCTAAGGTCATTTCATCCACTCAGCTGCCTAAGCAGGGAGCTAAAACTAACTTAAGTTCAACTTCTTCCTCTCCCTGGGATCCTACATTTTTACACACTCAGCTTTGGATTGCCCACCCTCCTCTGAAATTAAAACAAAAACAAAACAAAATGAAAACAGAAAAGCAGTTACTTGTGTCAGTTCTTCCAATTTTGCACAGTTCTCCAGGGTCAGTGTACTTTTTCCAGTGTCAGAATCATTATTCCAAGCTCAGATTACACCAAGTTCCACTCATATTTAAATTCTGTTTGAACACAGATACCAAACACATAATGTGGAATGGCATGCTTTCATTGGTTGTCTTGCACCATCCCTTAAAAACTAGCTTTGATCATGTCTATTCTGAACTGTATGTAAAATGAGCACTTTATTGTTAAGGTTTCTCACTTCTCAGAACTGTCATCCCAATCCATCCACTCCCACTTTCAAAGCATAGTTCAAGAACCCTCTCTTCTACGAGATCTTCTGTCATTCATTCTGGAATGAACAGCTATTGATGAAGTAACTATCCTTTCTTTATTGATTCATAGCACTTATTACATATCTCTTCTTCAGTGAGGGAGCTGTGATGTTTTTGTTGTTGTCAGGGGATGTTTTTAAAATCTCAGAATATGTTTATGAACATAACAAGCATAAATTTATATTTGTTTAATGAAAAACAAATTCATGACAGGAAGATAGTCAACTAGGTAAAAAAGAGTAAAATGCAGGGACTACCTACTGTCTTCAAAGCATGAACAGTTCATTATGATTTGTTGTGAGTTTTCTATTTATAAAATAATATATGCTCTCTGAAAATAGATGATTTTGAAATTCCCATGTTCAATTTGTACCAAGATTTTTTAAAAAGAGTTTGGGCATTTCTGATTTGAATTTGAACTCCATTTTGTCCTTTACCAGATTCAAACTTTCTAACTCTTTTCAATTAAGGGAAAGTAGCAATGACTTAGAAGACCTATAAATCTATTTAAAATGTCACAATTGCTTTATTTATAGAGCAACATAAAATGTAATTCAAGTACTTTTAGAAAATATTGACACAGGCTAAGCAGAGAAGATGAGGCAGAGGGGATTACTTAGTGATCTGAAAGTTGGCTCTGTAGTATTTTGAACTGCAGCTTCAAATCCAGCCTGGGTCAAGACAACCTGTCATTCTCAGGAGATAGAGCAGTGCCTATCTTGCAACTCACTGTGTGTGTGTTTTTCATATTTCTCGAGGACTCCATGTACTTAACAAAAGCTTCTTGGAGTTTTCTTATAAATGATAATGCTGCCCTTAATAAGCTCAGCCAAATTCAGAGAACTCCCTGATTTATAACTGTCAGCTCTGGATAATGCCCTTGGGTTCTTAGCCATTCTATGAAAATCAAATTCAGCCAACAGTTCAGAATTTGAGTTTTCCAGAAAGTTAAATTATGCTACTTTCTTTTCTTCCCCTTATCCTGTGTTCCATAATGAACTGAGTATTTAATTTCTATTAACAGGTTTTTTTCTTTTTTTGCAAATGTCTCACTGAGAAAAATATCCAATGTCTACTAACATGGGACATGGGAGAAGTAACATCATGTTTTTCCCTTTCTACTAGAATTTCTGTTTATCACTATCCACATGTACCAAGACAAACAGAATAGGAGGCATATGCATAGCTTAGAAAATTTATGAGTGATAACATTTTATCTTGTCTCTTGGAAACATTTGCATGACAAATATTTATGAGACAAAGAGAATTCCTCTTACAGATATAAAGAGAAATAGAATTTGGATCCCTTCAGGATAAGAGAATCGATGCTGTTACTTCAAAATATTACTGCATTCTGAATGTAGTTATGCAGTACTAGAAGCACCTCTACCCCACACTCTGTACATATGCATTCTATATATATTCTATATGCACACACCCTTGGAGAAAAGTTCCAATATGGGTACCAAGAACCATTGATGAAAAGGTATATAGCAGGATATTAGTGCTCAAGAAAACAGAAACAGAAAAATATTCAATAATGGTTGGCCTAACTCACAATTGTCTGTCATTCAAAGCGATAAAGGCCTGCTTTAGCCTTTAAGGAGTATTCATCCATACACAAACAGCACTGTATTTAAAGTGATGGCAAACAGTATGTGACCTTAGTAGGGAGATGAAAAATCTGAAAAGGAGGCAATATCAGTGGGAAAATTGAATTTCAGGTCAGAAGGGTGCTTGGAATCAATCTGCCAGTGTTTCTGAAGCATTTCAAAGTATACCAATGTGAACAAAATTATAAAATCATGACTTAGCCAAGGAGACTTATATTCTTTTTCAAGTGCTGGGAGTAATTTCAGAAGGTACCTTTCCATTGAGGAGATCTTAGCAACTCTCATTATGGAACAGAGCTTCTTCTGACCATTGTGGGTTTAGGCATGAAGTTGCTGAGTCAAAAGATTATGCCTTCTGTGGGTCTCATGGTGCATGAAAAAAGACAAGCTTTGTTTTCAGAATGAAGAGTATTTTGTCTGCTTGTTTGTTTTGTTTTAATAAAACACAAGAGCTATGTAAAACCCAGAAAACATGGTAAGATGCTCTGTGCTAGTGATGCATCAGGAAAGACCCCATGCACACGCAGGAAGCCAAAAGCACCCTGCTAGGTATCTTTAAATCTTTCTTTTAATGTAAGAGGCTTTGTCAGGATTTCAGAAAGAACTTGATCCCAGGACAGGGTGCAGAAAACAACGTTTCAGAGATATTCACACAGAAATCCATGAGACCTGTGAAAATGTTCCTATACATGTCAACAGAGACTTTTCAGATTAAAGATGCAGATAAAATAGTTATGATAGCATATCCTGAATTATATTAGTTGCCAATCTTATCACAATGTTCCTATAAGATGGAAGAGGATGGTTGCAGAGATGGAAGAGGCTTATGACAAGTAATGTAGAGGTCACTTTTCCAACTAGAAATTGATAATCCAAAGACATAGATTTACAGGTAAGCCTTTAGAAGGAGCACAGTTGTATGAAGTAGTTTAAGAGACTTTTCCTGGAATGTACCATTTTAATTTTTTATATTATTAGAAGGTGCAAAGTTTATACCAATTTGTTATGAGACAATGGAAAATTAATATAGTGGCTGTGGTTGACCTCATCTTAGATATCGCTTTACAGGGAAGCCATACTTTGATCATTCATTGTCTTTAGATTCCATTATTTCATTCATTTCCTCATTGCCTTGCATTAACCATCTGTTATATTCTGCTGCTGTGTGAAGTTGTAGAACATGCCTGCCTATATCATGACTTCAACGAGATGACAATACAGTGTGGGTAGATAAAATACTAAATCATATGAATGGACAAGAGCTGGGTTTACATATTGATATCCAAGGAAGGGGAGGCCAATCAGATTTAGGAAGATGATTGTCAGATAGTTATTTAAGTGGAAACTGAAAGTATTTTGCTTATAGTCAAGAAAACAACAAGAGACACTGACATAGAAAAAAATAACTCCAAATGGAAAGAACTTGATGTGTTTGGATGCAATTGTAAAAGAAAATCATCTTTGCAGACAGAATCAAAACCAGAGATGTAGTTCTAGAAGATAAGATTTGATTTTTCTGCTCTGGGCCCATGAGAAAATTATTAACTATGTTTTTAAAAGCTGTCTTGTACAAATTTGGAATCAGAGAGACAAATAAAAAGCCAGAATGATATTACAGTATCTGACCTTTTAAAAGAGGCCAGTTGGAAAGAAGCACAGGAGTACAGGAACACAGGAGCACAAAATACTTTATTATCAGCTCTTTGATCAATTCTGCACCTCCACACTGACTGCAGCCCACTGCAAGAAGAAGCTTCCTTGACCAAGAATGAGAGCATCCCAGGTCTATGTGTATATGTACACATCTTTAGCAGGCAGTTTACAACATGGCCATTTAGCCAAATAGTACTAGTTGGTTCTACCCTAACACCTATGACTTTCCCAACAATGGGGCTTTTGAGTAGGATTACTGCTCAAACATGAAATTTATTCTTATAGAGATGGTCCCAAATTGACTCAATGCTTAGTTCTAAATAGGGCTCCTATATAACCCTGTCTACATCTTACTGCTCTAATCATGGCTTAGAAAACTTTGCAGAAGAGGGGCCAGAAAAAATAGTCTTATGTAAGATGTGGGTGTGAGATGCTGTATTCTGGACACATCATGTCTTTGATATCATAGACATATAGCAGTTCTGATTATTTTCACAAGGGCTGCCATGAGATCAAGCAACTCAAATTTATGATATAGAAGATGTAGAAAATATCAGGGTCCTTTATTGAGAAGCTATTGGGTGTTGACAAATTTTAGGAAATAGAAAATCATTCTTCTTCAATGATGTAGCAACTGATAGGATTCCCAAGTTCAGTAGGTGACCCTCTCCCTGTGCACACACAGGCAGCATAACTAGATTTAATGAGTCATTGGGAAAAATCATGATATTATTTGGGGGATCATATTATAGGAGTACATTAGAGCAACTAAATAATAGTGAGGGACCTGCATTATATTTCATGGTATCTTCATTTGTGAAACTCTTGAGAGTAAAGAAAAAAGTTAAAGAAGGAAACATAAGAGAGAGCAAATGAAAAAAAAATCTAAGAAATACAAAGGAAGGAAAGCCACCTGGAGTTGACTGTTAATTGGCTATCATAGTAAAAGAGAAAAAAAAAGAGAGTAAGAGTGAATCTGAGCTGATGAGTGGGTGGCTAGAATGCCACATCGTAGAAGAGAAGATATAAGGAGAGATTGGGCTTAGTGAAGACAAGCACACATACCTTGCTCCATTTTCATACTCGTAGAGAGTCTATTTCCTGAAGGCTGGGACTACATTTTCTATAATTTCAGCATTTCTCTTAAATATAATCATTCTGGGCATACGATAAACTCTTGTTGAGATGAAAAGCATATTGTGCTCAGCAAGAATGATGTGTATTTGGATTTCAATTCAAAGTGGTGCTTAGGGTATAAAATTACCCTGAGGGTCAATCAACATAGCTCTAGGCAAACGCCTATCTCTTAGAAATGGATTAAAGAATCATTGATGTTGGGATTTTTTTTCTTCAAGCATGATGTATTATCTTCAATAATAGAGAAAAGAAACAAGTCCCCCTGTGTTATATCTCTTTGATTTTAGGCACAAAAGCTAAGCAGGGTAGAATTTCTATATCTTTGTTGATAATGTAAGAAACAGAACAAGTATTTTTGATTAGCTACTATGTTTCTGCAGTTTCTCTGCACAAAAGTGAAGGGGTTTTGTTGGTGTTGTTGTTTTGTTGTTTTGTTTTGTTCTGTTAATTTCAAAACAGTGCTAGGGTTATAGCTCAGTAGTATAGTTCCTTCCTAGAATATGTAACTTTGATCCCTAGCATTGTAAAACCAACATAAATAAAACCGATTACAGTTTCTACAAAGTTGATCAATTGCTCTACTATAGACTTCATGACTAAACATTAAAAGTATTGAATTAAGTGTAAATAATTTAGACATGGTGATAGCCTTTGCAAAATGAACAAAATCTATTAGCCCCTGAGTTGAATCTACTCAGACACCATAAATTTTTGTTTTGACTTTCATCATTCATTCCTCTAAATCACCAGTTAAAATCTATGATTTTGTCTGTGGCCACCCAGAATAAGCCTATGAACAGTTCTCCTAGTTTTATGTCAAATTAATGTAAGACCTTCAGTGAACAAGTCATTTTATCTGTACACTGCTTCTGATGAATAGAGAGATCTTGCCCTCACAGTGAAACCCTTGGGAACCAAGCAGATTTGAGTCTTAGTTATGTGGTAACATAGACAACAAACAAGTGTCATGGCACTTGAGAACAGATGGTGGGTATTTTTCTGTATGAGTGCATGGTATTTTCTCAGCATAAAGCAAGAACAATAGGTCAGAATGCTTCAGTGCATTATTAACCCATGGTAACTGGCAAAGAAAATGGTGATCTTTTCAGCAAACACCACTTCCAGGGTTTAATCTGGTGTCCTGGGTTGGTAATTGCCTCACTAATGCTTGAATGTGAAGAACTCAGAAAGAAAATGATTTCTTGTGTTGACAATGTAGAACAAAATTTTTAATATTTTGAACAGAGAGGGAAGGGAGGAGGGGGTAAAGGAAGAGAAGGTGGGGGAAGGGAAGAGAAGAGAACAGTTAATCTTGCCATGCATTGCTCTTAACACTGAGGGAATAAAGAAACAGATTAATTTCTAACTTGCAAAAATGAAATTGTGCATTAACTATAGAGAACTCTGCAGCACTCATAGCCTGTTCAACATACAAAACTCACCCTTTACCCCAAGAGATAGTAAGCCTGACACCAGGATTGTGTTTTGTTAGCTAAATACAAATCCCTTCTATGGAGTTAGGCAATTCATTACAAAGAGGCAGACTTCACCCAGTGGTTGAGAAATCAGATCAAAATTCTGTGTAACAACAAGCTGAAATAAAAGGGCAGGAAAGACAAAGGGGGCAGATGCAGGAAATGGCAGAGAGAGACAGAAAGGAAGAGACATCACCATTGCCTTTGACAGTGCAGGTAGGAGCTGGTCAAGAGCAGATTGTGATTCAGTAGGTCTACACGGGGCCTGAAGCATCTACATTCCTAACAAGCTCTCAGGGGGGCATTTTGCATCCCAGAAAATTAGAGATCCAAGGGCTTACTCTGAGAAACAGAGGTACCACTTCTCTGTGTTTAAGAAAGTTCTACCAAACTGGCCCTTATAGGGTACATGTGCTCCGACTTCTTCGTGTTCTCCTGTGGAACTCAGGTTTGCTTCTGTCTGGTGTCTTTTCCTTTGTTCTGATTTTAGACTCTATGTTACATCAGCTTTGTAGCACAGGGATCTGGTTTTGAACAAAGTGAAATCTCTCTGACTTGAAAGAATCAGTTTCTGTAACACCAGTTCTTCCCCAGACTGTGGGGGAATGCATTTCATCTCTATGTCACTGTTTATATTCAAAGACAGCTTGCATAGTAACCTAGAAACAGCCTCTAGAAATGACCAACCAGGAGAAAATGACAAAATTATGGAAGAGAGAGAGAGAGAAAGAGAGAGAGAGAGAGAGAGAGAGAGAGAGAGATTCCAAACTTCTAGTCACTGAAGAAGAGAGTAAGAGAGTACTATGATTATTAAAAATAATTGAAAAACTTTTTAAAACACTCTTCATGCTTCAGTTGTCTCCATGCGAAAAAACAAATCAAACCAGAAGGTCTGGTGTGGGTGGAATTCAAGTCTGTCTCTGCTGCTGTCTAAATATTTCTTTAGTCAAGGAAGAAACATTTCCTGTAATTCGTTTGCATAAAAGCCAGCCTCTGTTGCCAGCTAGAAACACAGGGGAAAGATGAGGAGTAGGACAAGAGATGAGGGAGAGAAGCCACTCTTTGACACCTGCGTCCCCCCTTAAGAGGTACTCTTCCTACTCAGACAAGCACACACAAGCAACGACTTTCCTTTCTGGAGACATGCAGAAGATTAAAACTAGAGTAAAGTGATTATTAAAATCTATCATATTGCACAGAAGGCAGAGTGGCATGAGATGACAGCAATGAGCCTGCCAGTGTTCTAAAGTGATGAGCATTGGACTTCAGTTTCAAAAATTTAATTTTCTCTTGCATAAATAATGTGATGGCTGACACGGCTCAGTCACATTTGAAAACTTGAGATGGGGGGACGTATTCTACAGGGCATAGAAGTCATGTCATTGTTTTCAGTAAGGCTAATACTAACACCTGAAAATGGACTCTTAACAGTAATCATAGCTTGTAGACTTATAGACCATATATAGGAAATCTGGTGATGGTATTTTTAGACTTAAAATACTATCATCGACATCAATAGAATTATAATCTGTCTGCATTTTTAGACATAGAAACATTAGTGAAAGTTGTTGGTATGCTTTTTTTTTAATTTAGTTTGTTGAAGTTTCTGTTTTTTACTACTAAGTAAATCAAACGAATCTAGCTAAACTGTGCATGACAAGAGTATTTGGAAACCCAGCGAGAATCAGACAAGTGTAAGCCTCTTCATGTCCACATCCAAAATTATATTGGGCTGAATAAGCTAATGTACATGAAATAACTTCTTAAATAAGATTAGAATAGTCATGGATAATAAGTACATAATTAAAAATTAAATTACAGATTCAGTTATAAGAACTGACATCTTCTAGTGAGGACAAAGATAATCATAGGATGAAAAGTAGAAAATGTGGCTGTTTGTGTACATCATTTAAAATAAGAATATTATATAATTCCATATTGTGCTAGCCTTCATGTTTCTAACTGTGAAATGGGAATGGCAAAAATGTTGACATTACAAGTTGGTGTCAGAACTGTATAAACTGTGACCACAAAAAGCAAGTGTTATCCTTTAAGAAACATAATTTTTTTTTGTTTTACTGGGATGGGTAAGTAGCATCCCTTTATCAAATGAGCAAGAGTCATACAGTTCCTCACAGAAGAGCAGAGCAGGTTGGCTATGCAGGAAAAAAATGGTGTAAGAGAAAATATAGCCAATGAGAACTAATCACCAGAAAGAAAGATAAGGTAAATTAAAGTACAGGCAATGGTTTATATCTTTGAGGGAAAAGTAAGTGAATGATCCAGAGGGAAGAGCACCAGTTGCTTCCATGAAGGCTATGGGTCTCATCTACTCTCACTGCTCAGCCATTCTCATCACCACAAGGCTGGTTCTCAGCCTTCCACAAGCTGACACAGTGCAGTACAAAACAAGCCATGGCAAGAGAAAGAGCACAATAAAAAGAAATATTTCCAGACTTACTCCTTTGATAGGACAGAAAACAGAGGAGGGGCCTGGGGAGAAAGATTTAGAAAATGCATTAAATTCTCCTGTTGCCTTGCCTCAGGTAGGGTGCTCTGCACATTGCTAAGCTTTCTCTCTCTAGCCAGAGAATGTAGTTTACCCATGGCCACAAGCAAGGTAGGCTGGATAATGAGGATATTAAAGGATGCCAATTCTGGGGATGTAAAAGGGACAAAGCCAAAAGAAGAAATCAGAAAAAAATAGCAAAATGAAGAATAAACTAAGGAAAAGCCATGATCCACAGAAGGATAAAAGGACTCACATGGAAATCAAATAGATTAGACGGCTCAAAATGCACTTCCAGGTTTCAAAGACCTCAAGAGAATTTGGAAAGAGACCATCTTTTCCTTTATCTGAATAGAAGGGTGAATTGTGAACTAACTGTGATAAGATATATAATTTATTAGACTCCTTCTAAGTGTCAGACATCTATGTGGCTTTTTGTTAATTAAATATTCTTATTTCTTTGTCATCATTAGGGGTCAAGTGTCCCTGAAAGCTTGAAGTCTCTGAAACAAGTTCTGTTTCCTTCCCATAAAATTTAACTTCTCTAATCTTTGATCTACTGAGTGTTCTAAGAATATGAAATACAATACAATGTTACTGAGAAATGATCTATTGCACGTTAGTAAACTGTTGATATCACAGAGGGAGGAGAAGGAAAGAAAGAGGTAATAGCTGGCAGGAAGTGGGTAGTATGCCAGCAGGGCAAGACAGAATGGAGCCATTGTAATTCCTTTGTAATTAATCATATTTCCAGTATTACAAAAGTAAACACAGCAAAACTACACACACACATACACACACACACATACACACACAAACATACACACCTACCTACCTTAATAATCCTGGAATTTTTAACTACAAAGATGTTATTTAGCCTATATTTCAACCTCAATCCATTTCATAAGTGAAGAAAACAAAGCCATGAAGGATGGAGTGATTTGGCCAACTGAGGCCCCTGTAAGCAGCACACCTGAAAAAATATATACGATGAGTTGCTCCTGTATTCTCTTCATAACACCACAATGCTATCCTAGGAATATACCAACAGGCCAAATAGTGCTATATAATACCAAAGAAACTATATTTTGTGTTCAAACAAAACAATTTGGGAACCCTTTCAGCCAATTGAAGAGTGGCTTTGGGAAAAGTGAGTTATAATCCAGTTAAAAAGCATGGAAGAAGTATGAAGATCTGAAGATATAAGATAATACAAAGACTACGGTAAAATATGCAGAACACGAAACTGTCCTTAGGATTTTTTTGTTACTTTTCCATTATTTACATTTTCTATTATTGGTTTTTATACTGTACGAAATAAAGCAAACAACATGTTTAAGGGACACAGAAAACTTGATTCTCATTACATCACATCCTTTAACTACCAACAGATCTTTCTTTTTGGGGGGAAAAAGAAAAAAAAATAAATGACTCTCTTGCCAATCATCATGAATGCCTTCAAGGTCCTTTCATAGCAGCCAAAATCCTGCTTAAACTTTCTTCTTCCCTTCAGAGCTGATGATCAAAAGAAGATGCAAAACTTTTCTTAATTGCCCACTGAAAGCTTCACTGCCAGGAAGTAGAAGCTTTAGTAAGTGCAACTCTTATTTAACTGAGAAAGTAAAGACAAGGAAAAATGTTTTGATTCTGTTCCAGGAGTCAAATTTTTTTTTTCCAGTCTACACATAAAACAAGCTGGATATTCTGTTTTACAGAGAATGTGCAGTGTTTGTTCTAGCATGTGACAAAGGGCAATGATCCTTTTAAACAAACAAAGTTTAAGTATCCTGGTTGAGTAATTTGGAAAATAATATTTCCTCTATGCAATTATTATTTTTAAAATGTCCCGTAGCTCTGTTCTCAACTGTTCATATGCATCTGGAATTGTATGCTGAAAATTGGTACAAGTATTGTTCTCTTGAATTTTTTTTGTGTGTATGAATGGGAATATGCATGCTTATGTGTATGAGCATATGAGGGTGGGCATACATTCACAGGTATGTGCATGTGTGTGAAGAAAGGTGGATGTGTTCTTTGACTGTTCTCTATTTGCTGAGTGAGGGTCTCTTTCGGAATTGTAGTTCTTCAATTTGTCTAGACTAGGCATCCAAGCCAGCTTGCCAGAGATATTCCCACTCTCTGTGTCCACCAACACTGTGATTGTAAGCTGACTACCAAAACTGCTCAGCTTTTCTATTTCTTAGTAGATACTGGAGATACATACTCAAGTCCGCATGCTTGTATGACAAACACTTTATTCACAACCTTCTCCTCAGTCTCCTTTTCTGATTTTAAGGCTCAGTTTGGAAAAGAATTAAAGTTGAAATGAAATATGAAAAGGAGAGTGAGAGAGACAGAGACAGAGACAGACAGACAGACAGACAGACAGACAGATAGATAGATAGAGAGAGAGAGAGAGAGATCCTCTGTATTAGAAACCACCAGAGATACTTATTTACTTAATTTGTACAGCTATCTATCCTTTGATAAAGTAGACAAGGTTTTCTCAGTTGCCACAAAGAACAATGTATAGCACATGATAGAAATATCATTAGAAATATTTTTTATAAAAAGGACAAGTAATGAGTTTCCTGGTTGTATAGCATTAACTTTATTGTTCTGCTAGAAAAGCTGAGGTTCAGAAAGATTAAATTTTTTGGTCATGGTACTCAGATTAACCATCAGACAGAGACTAAGTATAAGTTAGCAGTGTCTCTATTTACCACTGGGAATCTATTTTCTCTACTCTGTTGGCTTGGAGAAAATAATGAGGAATTAAACACAATTCATAAAATCTTATGCTCTAGAGGTGAGGAGGTGAAGCATTCTATAGAAATGAAAATAATGTTAATTAGATTATCCTTAGCCCATGACATGATTATACACAGTGCATTGACCACCTTAGGATTTATTACAAAATAATATGAGCATATATTGCAGAGTGAGAACATAAAAGACCAAATCTAATTCTAAGTTCTGAGATGATTTCAAGGCAATAGGGCTAGAGCATCTCTTGGCTGACAGTCTAGTATGCTGGTCTCATAGATGTCTAGCAGTATATTAGTCTCCAGCCATTCAGCACTAGTGACTTCTTCTCATGCTTATGATGGATGGGAGGTTAAAGTTTGGGAGGAGCTACCCCATCTCTCATATGCTCTTCTTTCCCCTTCAAACACAAAGTTATCCAACACTTTAAGAATTGATAAATATATTAATTTTCCCTGCATTTTTCTTCAAGAATCCCATTCTGTTTTCATAGTTTCTCTATGGTTAGCTACTTATGTGTTTAGTTCAAGGACACTGGAAGTTAAGCATGGGATATGCATTGTCTTTATCATGGAACATGGAAAATGAATGTTGATATCAGTGTTCACTATCTATCAGAAATATATATTCCTCTACCTTTGTCTCTAGTTTATAATGGACATTTTGATCAAGCATCTTTTTAAAGTTTTACTTTAGAACTTATAGATTATAATCTCCAAAGACCTGTGTTAAGAACAGGGTAAATATTAACATGAACTGTAGTTATTAATAATAGGTGGTCTAGAAATAAGTGAGAACATTTATTCATGCTTTTCTGTGCTTTATTATGAATTTACATCAGGTTCTACAAAGAAGGACAGAAAAGAAAAGTATGTGAGTCAAGAATGAGGAGGACAACGAATTGATGACCAACTATAGTCTCATCCCCATGTTGAGAAAACAACAGAGATGGGTAGATACTGTGTCCTAGTAAAATCTTGGCCTCACTATAAACGAGGTCCCTTCTATTAACTCTAGTCACATTCTGCAGTGTAGTACATTAGATCTAGAAGAATATCTACCATATTTTTGAAAATAGTACAAAATGTGGATTTTCACAGGAAATGTACTAATGTTTCATGTTGGCTTAATTTCTCAAAAACAAAAATTCTATGAGCCAAATAAAATATGTCTGTGGGCTGAATTTGGCTAGGGGCTAACTTGCTTTAGATCAGTTTAGGAATGCCTGCCTCTGACAATTAGTGTTTCTTTCTTAAGCAATCAGAATGTATATCTCTGTGGACATATTTCTATGCATGTGATATAATAATTAACTATTAGACAGTAAAACAGAAGAAAACAAAGCAGTAGACATATATTTACAAATTAAGTGTGATATCCTGGGGATAAAAAAGGGAGCTGTGATATAAAGATTGTCCATTTAGACAACAATTACAACAACGACGAGTACAACAACAAAAGCACCAGAATATATTCTCATGTGCCAGGAAACAAGACTTAGAATTACTCAAAAGACTTGGGAAGGTATTTTGCTAGTAGTTGGAAAATAGTATGTCTAACTCATGTACAGATGATGTGTCCTGAAATGTGAAGGAGTTTGAATTGCTTCAAAGGAGAAAGCCTTCCTCTATGAAGAGGTAAAAGAAAATAGGAACAATGTTAAAAGTCATTCTGTACCCAAAAATTATGCCCAAGGAGAGCAAATTTCACTTAAATAGTAGGCTTTTTATAATTTTAAGTTTAAAATAGTCTTCCAAATGATATTCTAGACAATAATACAACTTCTTTTCTTTTCAAGATATTTTTATGTATGTATATGTCTGTGTCTATGTTCATGTAGGTGAACATGTATGCTGGTGGCCACAGAAATTTGAAGAGGATGCCAGGCCTCTTGGAACTAGGGATGCTGTAGGTTATGAGCTTCCACATGGGTGATTTGAATCAGATTCTGGTCCTCTGAAGAGTCATATATGCTCTTAACTTCTGAGCCATTTCTTCACCTCTAGCCATATAGCTTTTCCAAGATCAAATTGAAATAAGACCTATCTTGAAGATTATCTGGGAGATCCATTTAAAAGTTCTGAGCTTTTTTTTTCTCTCCAGTGACTGTGTAAGGCAGGACCAGCTAGGAGTGCTCAGGCTGCAGAAGCAGCAGAGCAGCTGGGACAGTGTCCTTCCTGGCTCCATATGCACCCAGGAGCTGGGGTTGTTCCAAAGGCCTCTATGCATGGGTCCTGCCAGGAGAGAGCTGGTCTCCCAAGAGTGCTGGCACAGACTTATTGGCCCATAGGAAGGACAAGCTCACTCCAGAGACAGCAACACCAACTAACAACAGAGACAACCAGATGGCAAAGGGCAAGTACAAGAACCTTACCAACAGAAACCAAGCCTACATGGCCTTATCAGAACCCAGTTCTCCCACAACAGCAAGTCCTGGATACCCCAACACACCAGAAACACAAGATTTGTATTTAAAATCACTTCTCATGATGCTGATAGAGGACTTTAAGAAGGACATAAATAACTCCCTTAAAGAAATACAGGACAACACAGAAAACCAGGTAGAAGATCTTAAAGAGGAAACACAAAAATCCCTTAAAGAATTACAGAAGAACGTAGCCAATCATGTGAAGGAATTGAACAAAACCATCCAGGATCTAAAAACAGAAGTTAAAACAATAAAGAAATCACAAAATGAGACAACTCTGGAGATAGAAAACCTAGGAAGGTTGCCAGGAGTTGTAGATCCAGTCATCACCAGCAGGATACAAGAGATAGAAGAGAGAATCTCAGGAGCAGAAGATACCATAGAAAACGTTGACACTACAGCCAAAGAAAATGTAAAATTCAAAAAGCTTTTAACTCAAAACATCCAAGAAATCCAGGACACAATGAGAAGACCAAACCTAAGTATAATAGGTATAGAAGAGTGTGAAGATTTTCAACTTAAAGGGCCAGTAATTATCTTCAACAAAATCATAGAAAGAAACTTCCCTAACCTAAAGAAAAAGATGCCCATGGACATACAAGAATCCTACAGAACTCCAAATAGTTTGGACCAGAAAAAATTCTTCCTGTCACATAATAATCAAAACATCAAATGCACAAAACAAAGAAATAATATTAAAAGCAGTAAGGGAAAAGGTTAAGTAACATATAAAGGCAGACCTATCAGAATTACACCAGACTTCATGCCAGATAGTATGAATGCTAGAAGATCCTGGGCTGATATCATACAGACCCTAAGAGAACAGAAATATCAGCCCAGGCTACTATACCCAGCAAAACTCTCAATTACCATAGATGGAGAAACCAAGGAATTCCATGACAAAACCAAATTTGTTGAACATCAAGAGAGGAGAAGCCTTTGGTCTCTTGAAGGCTTGATGCCCCAGGGTAGGGGAATGCCAGGACAGGGAATTGGGAATGAGTGGGTTTATGAGCAGGGAGAGGGGGGACGGGATAGGGAGCTTTTTGGAGGGGATAGAATTTGCAATGTAAATAAAGAAAACATCTAATAAAAAAAGAAAAGAAAAAGTTCTCAGTTTTATTGAAACATACTGGCTACCAAAGTCTGCTGACATTGTGCCAGCAAGTGTGCAGAGCCAAAAATAGCAAGAAGGGAAGATATTATGTAGAAGAGAATGAAAATGAAGACCTACGAATGTCAGTGGAACAAGGCATTTCATTGCTACCATATTTTAAAATAGTAGCCAGAAAGGTAATGATAACCACATACTTTGATTGTGACCTTAAGTCAACATCTAACTCAAATTTGAATAACTTTCTGTTTCTTTCTTTTTCTACTAAAATTGGACTATCCCAAAATATGAAATTTAAGATGAAAGGAAATTCTAAAATAAGCACTTTATTATTTTATGTATAAGTCATTTTCTCGTTCTTTCTTAAGAAACATATTAGTAAAAATGACATGCTCTTAGGGCTGTGCCTTTACTAAACACAGTTTAGAAAGAAGCCATGCAATGAAGAGGATACAAAGCCATGTTGTTGCCTTAAATCCACAGTGAACACATGAGAAAAAAGCTCCCAGGCTTTTCTCTGCTGCATCCACTCAGGTTTCATAGACCAGTGTGTCTCAGAGATTTTCAACTTCCTGGGAATGAGAATGGCATGACTCTCCAATTTCCAGACTCAAAGGTGCTTCTACTCTTCTATGCTCTTGCGCTATGAACCTTCAGTTCAAGAATTCAATTATATAGCATTACTGATTCTGCCTATAAATCTTGCCTTTACTTTCTATCTTGAGAATCTATGTTTGAAGATAAGTAACAAAGAGAAGATATGAATACATAATTAAACATAGCTCTATGACTAAACACATATCCAAGATTTACCATACAGTTAAGTGTGGGAAGGATAGGACTATGCAGAAGACACGACACATTCTTGCAGTTGTAAGAAATAAAGGCCCTGCACTTATTGTCTTTGACAGCCTTAACACTAGAAAATATAGGCATTGTAGTGACTACCTCCTTTTCTCCTTATTACAGCACAGAGTAACAGATGGGAGATCTCAACTAAAAATGTCAGCAGTTTATTGACTAAGCTTTGACTGGATTCCATAATAGCAATACATTGAATTATTATCTCTCCTTTCAGGGACTAAGGGGTATGATTGTTATTCAGGAAATCCTAGCATGTTTGTTTGTTTCTTTCTTCTCTCATTTCAAGTGTTATTTCATCTTTAAGATACTTATACTCGTCTCATTCCACAATGCAATCCCATGTAAGAAATATTTTCTTTCTAACACATAACTCAATGCTCAGACTCTTAGTCTCTACCACCTGCTGGAGGGTGACATATATCTCATTAAAGATAGCTGCCGTTATTAATGATCGAGCACAGTTCAATGAGTACAGTAAAACTTTAAACATAAACATAAAGCAAAATGCTAAAGATAAATTAGGGCTGCAATGAAACTCAGCTTCAATAAAGCATCTGGGTGAAATATCTATATTCAGTCTCACTCTACTACACTAGAAAATGCTGGCTTCTGAGTATTAACCACAGGCACACTACAAAACAAATAGGCAGGCTTTGATCTCTCATTTATCCTGCAAGTACACAGACACCTAAATCTTAAACTGCAACCTAAAAACCTTTAGGGGGATCCCTCCGTAAATATAAACTCACACAAAGCAGCTTCTTTTGTGGGATACATTTTATGGATTGTATATTATGGATTGTATACTATGTGCAAAATCTGGGTACTCGAAATGGCCTAAGTGTTTTAAATGATTTGATCCAAAATCTCCTTCTCTTTTCATACTGACTGAATAACTGAAAGTATTTCTCAGGATAATGTTTTCTCATAATTACAATTGCTTTTCGCACTTGTAAAGAAGGTTCTGATCTACAGCTTTGTGTTAATGTTTCCTTGTCTTCTTAAGTAATGCTGTTTTCTGCCTTTCTTGCACAAGTAGCATCTGCTTGCTAACAAGAGAGCTAGAAATTCATCTTTTAATCACATGCTTATTTTATTTTCCCCGGGGACAATTAATTGGAGAATTCTTTTCTTAAGATTTACCATTTCTTTTCCCCCATCTCTGCCCCCAATATATATCCCAAGTGTCTTCTGAAGTAGCAACCATCCCATCTGCCTGAGAAGTGATGGATGCAGCTCTTTAATCACATTGTACACTCCGTTCTTGGCACCTCCCCACCAGGAAGATATCAACAAATTGGATAGATTTCAGAAAAACAGCCAGAAAAAAATGATTAAAGGGATAGAGGCAATGACTTATGAAAAAAGATGAAAAGGGCCAAATCTGAAAAGCTTGGCAATACAGTCCTTTAGATGGCGTATGATAACTGTCTATCAGTGTCTGAAGAATGGAAACAAGCAGGAAAGTGGGCAACTTTTGAGAATGATGTGGGAAGTAAGCATTGCCAGAGCCTGGGTTTGAAGAAAGGGGTATAAAGAGGGAGTTGTTCATCAGTTCAGATTCTACTGGGCAGTAGAGAGGTGTTAAAAAGACTTACAACTATGCAGTTATGAGATGGGCTTTACCTGTATTGAGAATTGGTCTGTGAAGGAATACATTACTCTGTTGTGCAGGTGAATGTGTCATGTGTAAGCCATTTTTTTCAGCTCGCCAAATGTATCCTATCATCAAATTATTAAAATGTCCTTATTCCATGCTTGGTTTATTGTAAATAGGTTCAACACAAGATAAAGCTAAATAGTTGAGGCAAATAGAGAAGCTACAAAAAAAAAAAATCCCTCGCTCTGATTTGTAACCCTTTATTCTTATAATAATCAATACTCCATAACTTCATGGACTTTTAGATTTCATGGACCATGGCAATAAAGAACATACTTTTGATTTAAGCAATGTTATGTTTTCTTTCTGCCCACTTTCTTTCTGGAGCAGTTTAGATAACAGAAATACTCTCTGGGAAAAATTCTAGCTGTGGCTCAGAGTTGAAGTAAATCTTCCTCCACGTCTTTGATTAACACTCTCTTTTTTGTTATAGTTTGCATTACATCTTCATTTCTTAACCTGTATGAACAGCTGCCCTCAGAGTCTTCTCTGATGTAAGGTGTCTCAATTCACTTGATAAGATACTCTGCCATTTGCAAGAATATTCGCTATACAAATGAAATCAAAGTGTTATGATATGGAGCCTAGAGATATCATGTGTTCTTGCCAGCTTTGGGGCCTCTAAATCCCTTTGCCCACTTACCGGGCAGTAGGTACCCAATTAATAACTACATGGGAAATGGACCAGATTTGAACACTATTTTCCCTCATTGTAAATTTTAGTCCAAATTCATTGAAGATTTATAATATTGGTTAACTTCTATATAGAAAACTATTATATAATTTTTTAATTAGTATTTTTCACTTAGCCGTGTGCATTTAAGACTTCTCAGCACTTTTCAGGTTTTTATAGTTGATTTAATTTTGACCCTAGCAAAACCTTATCTAAATATATCTCAAAGTCTTTTTATACATGCACCAGTTGGAGGACAATTTACTAAGTACTAAGTATTGGAAATAATGAATATAGCTACCATAAAATCATTTTATGTAGGTTCTAGGTGAATGTAAATTTTCCATTCTTTTTAGTCAACACCAACAAGCATAAACATCATTATCAATGGTCTGAGAAGTATGGTAATATGGTAAAATATATATATTTGAATTTGTAAGAAAATACCAGCTGTCTTTCAAAGAAGCTGCATTGTTATACAATATCTTTTGTGCCATATCAGCACCCCCAGGGGGGATGTAGGGTAAATATTTAAAGTCCACTTTATGCTCTCGCTGGTGCCTGCACCTGCCTAATAGCTCTGGATTCATGAATGAAAGACACACACAGTCAACTAGTTAATATGCCTTCACTAGCTCAATGGCTGGGCACTTCCAAACCTCTCTGTGCCTAGCCCACACTCCCCTCCAGTATTCACAATTTAATACTTTCTTTTTTTTAATGGTTCATATATAATCTTTATAGAACATTCTCTTTTTCTTTATTAGATGTTTTCTTTTTTTACAATATCTCCTTTCCCAAGTTCCCCTCCAAAAGAAAAAAGAAAAAGAAAAGAAAATAAGAAAAAAATAAAATAAAAAAACCAAAAACTAAAACTAAAACAATCCCCTGTTCCCAACCCCCTCCCCCTGCTCACCACCCCACCCTCTCCCACTTCCTGGCCCTGGCATTCCTCTACACTGGAGCATAGAATCTTCATAGGGCCAAGGTCCTCCCCTCCCATTGATGACCTACTTTGTCTTTGTCTGGGCAGCCCTCCCATGGGGACACTTTCCCTTTGCACTTACATTTCAGCTGTCTCACTCTCCTGCTTCTTTATGGTGTATTCTTTCCTAAGTCACTCTCCTGGTGGACTCCTTTCTTCTCCCTTACCTGTTTTTCTTGTCCTGGAATCCTAAAAGTCCTGCCTCTGTCTCTTTGCCCTACGATTGGCCCTTGGCAACTTTATTTCCCAGTCAGAGCCAACTGAAGGCAGGCACCCTTTATCTTAAGTGCTGGACTGTTTTAGGGTAACATAATTAGCATAAGAAGACAAGCCATTACAGGGGAGAAGCATCCTCTCAGAGGTGAAGGGAACAAGGGATGGAGTGAAGAATTCTGGGAAGGTAGACCAACAGTGGGGTGTAGATAAATAAAATAATTTAAAACAATTTAAAACATTGAATTTTAAGTGTTCTCCCTATATTTTGTAATATACATTCCTTTACCAAAAGTTAACAGGGGTTTGTTTTTGTTGTTTTTGTTTGTTTCTTTGTTTTTTGGAGGGGAAACTGGGAATGGAGAAATTTACATGTAAATAAAGAAAATATCTAATAAAAAAATATATAAAAAAAGTTAAGTTACAAAACCTTTCTCTCAGTTTTTGCCTTCTGCTGTATTTTTGAATAGTCAGACATATTGCAGGAAAATTTTACATTTAATTGAGATTCTCTATTTTCCATGATAATCGTAGAATATATTTAGATGATAAAAAGCCAAGATATATTTATAGTTTTATTTACAGTACTATTCTATAACATTTTCTTTTATTCAACTTGAGTATGAGTTTTATGTGTGTTTAAAAGTGTAGGCCTTTAGAACAATCCTATTTTTGATAAGTGCCCTACAAAGTTATAGACAGCCAGAAGCATCAATTTGCCATAACCCTCATATGGTAAAGGTTGTACATGTATTAATGACTGTATGAGCTGAAATTAATATAAAATTATATAACAGTGCTATTGCTTTTTAATAAATATTTATATAAATAGGAAGGAAGGAAAGAAAGAAATGAAGGTAGCTTTGGTCTGTTTTAAAAATCAAATAAGTATATCTTCCAATAAATATTTAAGTTTTGGGCCCCAAAGTGGTCTTTTGTCCTTTGTAGCGGGCAGAATGCAAACAGGATGCAGAGAGCTTGGAGACTGTTTGCGGAGGTGGAGGAGGGACTGCTCAGATCCAGAGAATCACCAAGGAAACATGAGGTCTATTTCTCTCTGAAGCTAAACTTCAAAAACCACAAGCTAAGAGATACAAAGGGAAAAGTACTGCTGCTCTGACAGCAAAAACAAGGAAATATCTCCAGAGGGGATTAATCCCTCTGCTTCAAAGAACCCACGCAAGGGAAGAACGTTCAGCTTCTCTAGTTACAGTGCCTGTCCATCAGACAAGGAAGACCTAATCACAGAGACAAGTGGTACATATGGGCAACTGTGTACCTGGACAGTTGATAGAGTAACATGATTTTTTTGCCCTCAAACTTTCTAGTTCCATCCTTCCTATGGACACACAGGCTGGTAAGACCTGGGCGTCATGAGTTCCAGCCCTGCTGAACACCAGGGTACTGTGAGGCATCCTACTACCACAGGACAGGCTCATGTATATTTCCTAATGCACAAAGCATCATTCACTCTTTAACAACTTTAAGGCTGTTTTTTGTTCTTTTTGTGGGGAGATCGTTGTGGGTATTTATTTTATTTTACTCATATGAGTGTTTTGCTTACATGCATGTTGTGCACTACATGGCTGCCTAGTGCTATCAAGAGATCAGAAAAGGACCAGTTCCCTGGGTGGGATATTAGAGAGTAATGTGTGATAGTGTAGGTATTGGGAACTGTACCTCGGCCATCTTCAAGAATAAGGGTTTTCTTAACTCATCCATCATTCCACTCCCTCTAATGTTGAAAATGTTTCCTTCAGTATAATGCTGTATTTAAGTGCGACGTGAAAGAAGGATCAACTTATGGAGAATAGGATGAAATTTCCCAAAATTTGCCAAAAAATGTCAGAATGTGAGTAGGTGCTTGCAAATAATCCCTTTTCCATCTTAACCTTCACTTTCAGGGTTACAGTTGTTTTTGCCATATGATTATCAATTGCTTTTCAATGGTTCTTTTAAAACAGAGTATTTACCTAATACAAAACATATGAATCCAGATGTAATCTAACCATTAAGGTGTATATATTAGAATTTTGCTCTCCCCAAAATGAATTACTCTGTTTCCACATTAAGAATAAGTATAATCAGTTTGGTTTTTCAGGAATTGTAACTTGTTTGTATTTTTCCCAACTCACCTTGCACAATGACTGCTTCAAGTCAAGGCCTTGAATTTTCTTCTCATTGGATCAATCTTAATATTTAGTGCCTGTGTAAACTCACAATCTTGAAGCCCTATTTTGCTATACAGAATATTAGCTACCATTCTTGGATAGATTCTCCCCCACCCAAAAAAGACGTCTACTTTAAAAAAAGTACTTATATACTTTTTGGTATATAAGACCTCTACTTTATGATCTGAGACACTGCTAAAAATACCAAATAGAACATGGCCCAAAGCAAATATAAATGCTACTTTAAATGAGGCTGTGCGTGTCTTTCATCAACTAAATATAGATTTGCTTAAATGCTCAATCTTTTTCCCCACTCTTCCATTTATGGGGCTACAGTGAGCCTCTTGTGTCTGGGAAAATGTACCAGAATTAAAAGTAACCCCCTCCTCTGACTACTGTCTTCTTCCATTTCCTTCTAGCTAGATGAAATTGTATTCTGGACACAAAACTATACTCACATAAACCCTTGGCTATATAAGATTCCCTCTCAAGCCCTGCGTCTCAAGGACCACACTCTTCTGCTTCGTTGGATCTTGATGTTTCTCTTAGAATTGAAGGTCACACTACAGAACTCAAGCACTCACATTCTGGGAGGTTAAAAAAACAATTCAAAATCAGCTATTACTGCAAAATGACCCTTCTGGATGGACTTCTAGTACAGTCCTTACCAAATGAAAACTCACATCAAATCAAACTTTAGGAGCTTGTAACTTAAGAGAAAATATTGTCTCACAGTAACTCAGCAGTTTAATCTTCCAGTCTGCCCACAGAGCTAGACTCTGTGGAAGGCAAGATGCCTAGCGTAGTAAGCAATCAGCACTCCCCAAACATTGCAGCCTTTATTTTCAGTTGCTTGTTACTTCAATTTACACCGATTTATCCCCTCTCACAACTCAACCAACAACTTTCTCATTGCCTGACCTGAGGCATGGATAGCAATTTTCTGTGTAATCAGCCAGAGGATGTAATCAGTGCAATTAACAGATGGATTGGGAATACTACATGGAGCCCGATTTAAAATCCCACTAAAATTACTGTACTGGATCTGTAAATACTCACACTAAACAAATATTTTTTAGGATTAGTTTATGCCAGCGCAATGGTAATTTTAATGCAAAATTTGTGAGGGAGCTCAGCTTTCATAACCACCTCCAGTTCACTGACTTGGGGTGATTATCAATCACCTTCAGTTTATCTATTCCTAAGATGAAATGCAAACTGATTAATAAAAAAAAGCCATACTTATGTTGAAGATACTATTAGTTTAGTTTGTGATTTTGTGATTATGGAGATTTAAATGTGACAAATTCATAGCCAAATTATCATGGGTTTTATTTCGAATTGTTATTTTTCTCATTGGTGAGACTAAATACCTGAAAAACAAAATGAAAACAAAAAACAAAAACACAAAACAAAACAAAACAAAAAACAAAAAAAACCAAACTCCACAAAGTGCTTATTTTGGCCTAAAGTTTTAAGAGTATAGTTCGTAATGGCACAGAAATCATATGACAAGAGTTTGGAACAACTGTCACATTGGGTCTACAGTCAGGAGGTAGATAGTAAAAATACTTGTGCACAACTAGCTTTCCCTTTCTTTATTCTGTTCATTATCCTATCCCACAGGGTGGTACTGCCTACAGATAAGTGAGATATTCCTACCTCAATCACGTAATCCAGATAATCCCTCATAGGCATTCCCAGAAGCTTCCTTTCTAGGTCATTCTGCCAAAATAACAAATTAACCATCATATCAACTGTCCTTAGCCCCCTCAATAGCCATGCCATACTACCCTCTGCATCTGACTTAGCATCTTAGCATCCTTATGACTATCACAGAAAGTGTTTGGGATGTATTGGCTTTTACCAAATGCAAAAGCTAAGGATGACATTGAATCATATCTACTATCCATAGATAAGTATTTCCTGGCTTTTCTTTTTTTTTTTTATCACTTGTCCATCTCATGTTTCCATGATATATTTGAAAACTACTTTGATGTATGACTTATTTTTGTTCTGATAAAAACAAAACAACCTCCCAAAATTATGAAACTGCTATTACCTAGGACATGTTATTTAGGCTGAAAGATCTGCAAAGATTGTAAGAACTAAGAAAAACATACAACCAGCACGCTTGATTTCACTTTAATTTGTGACCCAAAGTATACATGGGCTCTCATCTATGTAGATCTATGTACATCAAAAGTTGATTCATTTTCTTCAATCCACTTTTCCTCTCTGCTCTCTTAATATATACTTCATACTTTAGCTTTGCCTCAATCACCTATCCTCTCACTATATTTCTCAGAGAAAGAACACTATGAAGTCAAATTAGGAAAGCCAGAGAGGGTTGGCCTTGGCACAGGAACTTCAATGAGTGATGATAGGGTTTGCAATACTGCTGTAGAAAAGAAAGATATGTGGAGTGACCCTTAGTAATAGAATTTATTTTGGTTTGCTTCTTTAGGAAATAAGAACATTGGTCTAGATCAAAGCATAGTGACCAGAAGAAATCTGTTCAAAATGATTGCATCCTACTTCTGTCTGAGTTTTCTCATATTTTCCAAAAGTAACTCATCTTCAATGAAAATAATGGTAGAGAAGAGTTGTCGTATATAAGAGATAAAGTATCATTGGTCACACATTCAAGAATCCACAAAGTGAAAAAAGAAAATCCTAGTGAGAACATAGGTGATCAGATAAGAGGATTCAGGTCAGAAGAGAAATGAAACAAATGGGCAAAGAGATGACCAAGGACTTGAGCATCCACAAAGAAAGATGATAAGCACACAAGTCCTAAAGCAAAGATTTACATAGAGTTTACAAACAAAGCTTTAAAGTTACTGTGTTATCTGATGTAAGTAGAGACCTTTCAAATGTTTTTGTATCTCAAGTTCTAACGTGATCAATGAAAATCATGATGTTACTCTAATATCTTTTTTAATATTACAAACTATGTTAAACGATGAAAGCTTAATGAATTATTGGATTTTTCTTTCTTTCCCTCTCTCTTCCTTTCTTTCAACATGGTTTATCTTCTGTTATCTGAAAATAGTTCATAGACTCATGGGAACTATATTCATATATATTCATATATATATATATATTTCATTAATATTATATTCATTAGTTGTAATCCAGAGTATCATTCATGCTAATTTAATAATGAGCATCAATGTTTCAGTAGATACTTCTTCAAAGTCCTAAATTATTTGCCTTTAAAGAATCAGTATAAACAGAGAGTTAAGCATTCCTGGGGGCAGGTGATGTGGAATATATGAAATATACTTTCATTTTTGAAATTAAATATGTTAAAAGTTAGTTTTAGACAGTGTTTTGTGAGGATGTCATAAACTAGAGGATTCCAAGATCATTTAAAGTAAATTCTCTCTAAGATGTGATGTAAGAGATAACATATGCTTATATAAAGTAGAGACACTGTCATTCATTTTTCATAATTCCTTCCTGGATGTTATGACTTAATTAAAACTCTGTCTTTCAAATAGTCAAATCACACCAGGTCCAAAGTTAGATGTCTATTTTGTATTCGTGTCCCCCAATTTCTCAGCCTTTTCCCCATATTAAGGACATCAGAAAATGGAGCTCTATATAGACTCTTCTCAACTTCTCTTTTGTGATCTCTAACATTAATTTTGTTCCATTTCTTTTAACATCATATAAATAAAACCATACAGATTGGGAGCATATTGTGAAGCAGTTATTTATACCTGTGCTGAAAATATCAATTAGGAATATGAAGACACTCTAGCCAAATTTCACTAGGAAAAGTGCCAGTGTCCATTATGATTCCTCCAATAACAATTTTCTTTCAACTTACAACTAATACCAACAATTTAGGAGAATATTATAATCATCATGAGAAGGCCGGACTCATATAACTAAGATGCAAGAAGTTACACTGTCACAAGCCATAATACTGTCTTTCCTGCATAAAATCCCTGAGTGTATATTTGAGTGTGACTATTTAGTTGAAGCAAGTCTCCTCAGCTTTCCACTTTTCATATGTGACATCGCCGCCTTGATACATAAAGTTCCTTCAGTCCTACTATCTGAACACATTCAGCAAGAAGGAAAAAAGAAAAGAAAAGGGGAAGGCCATATTGCATCCTTGGAGCTTGGGAGCGGCTCTTCTGCATGCGTGTTATGCTATGCAGCTCAGTGTTTTCATGGGACTTCTCACAGTGGAGACAGGAGCACTCTCTGACTTTGGCCAGCATTTAAAGACCTTTTCCTCCTAGTGGGCTGCTTCCTCCAACTTATATGAAGGTTTGAGGTCAGTCTTACTGCATCTTGCTATGCCACATTCAGTTGATATCTCTGGGAGGCCTGATCTTTTCTGACAAGAGGCAGAAGAGTGGATCTTGGAGAGACTGGAGGTAGATGAGTCAAGGAGGGCTGGGAGTAGTGGAGAGGGGATGGTGCAATGGAATGGGATGTATGGGAGAGAAAGAAAAAAAAAAAGCAGCTCCCAAGTTGAGCACTAGCTTCCTGAGCATGTAAGCCAAAAATTTGTCATTGTTTCAGAACTTTCTGCAAGTTGTTTGGAAAATCATTTTGTAATTGGACCGCCATGTGCCAGCAGAAATTTCCCTTGGAAAAGCCAACTAAAAATGAAAGAAGATTATCAGATATTACTGCAGACATCTGTTTTACTCTAAAGAACAATAACCTAGAAGTTTACTTCAGCACCTTAAAATCATAGTATTGAGCAGCAGTTGCAAACTCCCACCCTGTGCACTTACTGACGTAGTTGTTAGTTGTATATTTAAGTGGTGATTGTCACATGTCTATTTCTTCTAGTCATCTTAAGCATTGAGCAGGTAGGGCTCATGACATGTCTCTAAACTAATTTGTAGTGTTCTTTCCACACCAAATAGTTGTTGGTTGAATAAATGCAAGCAGAAAGGACTCTGATTTGAATATGTTGTTGATCTCTCTCTTCATGGGAGTTCATAGATTCCAAAGTCAGTGTTTACTAAAAGGACAAACCAGTGAAGTTGTTGTCATAAGAAGAGTTTACTTTCATAATCCTGTGAATAACCAAGAGCTTTAAGCCCTTAAGCCACTTACAGGAACAGCTAGTTGCAACTTTTCCTGTAGGAGTTGTTCAAGGTAGAAAATAAACTGATATTTTTGTGTATATTGTGGATTCTTACAACACCTGACCACCTATGTTCTGGGGTTATGTTTGTAAAATGGTTTTCATGATTTTTAAGACATTTATCAGTTGCTCATTGCATCAGTGGAGACAATAGAAGGAGACAGTGGTCTAGGATGCTTGTATCCTGACATCGTGTCATGGAGTAATCTGATTTTGTCTTGAAACAATTCTGGGATGCCATGCAGGAGGAAGTTGAAGCACTGGTAACTAAAAGAAGGGAGAATGGATGGAACAATATCTCACTGAAACTGGCTAGACTCAGACCAAGCCCATTTATTTACCAGGACCCCATGCCTGCTCATCAACCTCTTCAGTGTTATTATACACAAAGGCTTTCTCTAGCAAGAGTGTAAACACAGGGGTTGGGGGTGTTATTATTCTTTCTTTGACTTTTTCAATATGTATTAATTGCTGCTGCTATTTTTTACCATTCCTATTCATCTTTGGTAAGATTGAGGGTGAGGGTACCCATCAATTCACAGCATCTACTTGGATCCTTCTCTCAGGGCCCAGGTAAGGTCACAGAAGCATTGTACATCCATAGCTGCAGCTGGCAGCTTGGTTTCTAGAACCATAATCATGCCAATCAGCACTTTCTACATAAAACCTTTTCAACCACCCTAGAGCCAAAGGCCCCAGTTGATGGCACCAGATTTCTCTTTCATTTCAAATCTTACAATTAGTCAGCTTTGTGTTTTGTTCACATTTATGCATTATGATGGTTATTTAGGCTGTGCACAATAGTCTCCAAGAATATGCTTCCTTAATCCATGCCTTCCTCCTACTCAGCAATGTTGCTAAAAAATGCAGAGGCATTCGGTGAAGGTCATGAGAACAGTGGTTGTTAAGGCAACAGGCATTGGTTTGTTTTCCCTCAGCTTGCCATTGCAAGAGCACCCTACAGAAATCTCATGACACTCCCTGTCTTCCCTGGTTTTGAAGCCTGTATCCCATCCTGTTAGAGCAAAATGCTGTACAAGTTATTGATATCACACATCATAGAAGTCATATCACCCAACCCACTCATATAAGATGTACAGTCTATATAACTTATATGGTTAAATAAATGTTTCCTCAAAGGATATGGACATCTATGTTGCAACTGTGAAAATCATTTCATTTTATCATCTCACATCTATATGATAAAAGAATAATAATATTTTTAAAAATATAACTGAAATTTGATCATCTATTACACACAGCAGTTCTCAAAAGCACCAAATAGGCAAGAGTCACAGTAAAGTTAAAAACATCAAAATTCAGTATTAAATTATAACTCATTACTCTTTGCTGTTGTTTATTTTTGTTATTGTATTTAAGTCATATTATCTTGCTTCTTTCTTCCCTCTAAACTCCTCTATACCCTCTTCTCTCCTTCGAATTCATGACCTAATTTTCATTTCTTGCTATTGAATATATATGTATTTGTATATACTTATTCTCGCATTATGACCATATAATACTACATGTATATATGTTTTCAGGGCTGATGATTTGGAAATGGACAGAGAAATGGTGTGCTTTTCCCTGGTGAGGATAGTTTTCGCTGCTCTTAGCTCTCCTTAGTTGCCAGTATTTCTTTGTGTAGGGTTGAGGCTTCAAACCACTTACTCTTATTGGAGACATGATATAATGCAGGAAGTATAGTTATTATCCTCATGTCTGCTGTTGATGGATAGGATTATCTGCACTTATTTTGAAGTTCAAAGCACTTTTACTTTCTTGTTTTCTTATTTTTAAAAATACCTTACTTATCATTTTTTCTGTATAGAGGCAGGCTGTAAGAAAAGACAAACTCAGATACAAAATCAGAATAAAGGTTGCTAGAAACTTCCATAGAAAAGCAGACAAGGGTGAGGCTCTCTAAGGACTTAAATAATGCAAAAATAAATATTTTTGAAGAGTATTAGGTAGTACATTGACAATAAATATAAAAAAGAAATACATATATTTAAAATGAACTTTGAACATTTGAAGACACCATGGGTAAGAAGTTTCTATACAACACAGGAAAACAATTCCATTCACAATGGCCTAAAAGTAAATTAAAATGAAATAATACAATACCTTGGGGGTAAACTTATCAACCAAAAAGAAAGATCAGTTCAATGAAAATTCAAAACACTGAGGAAACTGACTTAAAAAGACACAAGAAGATGAAAGACCTCCTATGTTCTTGGACAACAGCATCAATACTGTGAAAATGTCTATAATACAAAAAGTGATGTACAAATTCAACGCAGTGAAACAGCTAAGAATGTACACACAGTAAACTTTGGGTTTGATCTTGAGCACTACATAAATTTACTCTGTTGTAAACCGTATTTTCTAGTATTCCCGTGGTACATGCAGGAAGATTGGAGGTTCAAGGTTATTTGTAGCATGTATATTGAGCTTCGGAAAACCATGGGCAATAGAAGATCCTGATTTAAAAAAAAAAAAAAGTTTAACCATATTCTTATACTCTTCAGAGAAAGAGAGGGGAAAACAAAGTTATAAATGAAAGTCATGTGGGATCACAAAAATATTCTTTGGATAGCCCAAAGAATCCTAAGCCAGATCAATAGTAAATGAGATGCTAGAGTACCTGGTTTATAATCATAGCACAGAACCAGAGTAACAAACCACAGAATATTACTAGAATATAAACAGACATGTAAATCAACTTAGTAGAAAAAAAGAGCCAGATAAAGCTACAACTACCTGATTTTTGACAAAGATATACAATGGGGTGGAAGGGAGTCAACAGATGGTGAAGGAAAACTTATTTTATCTACATGGCGAGAAGTGAAAGTGGATTCCTATTTCTTGCTTATAAAAAAAGAAAAAAAAATCAGTTTTAAGTACTTCGAAGACCTTAAGGGATAGCCTGCCACTCTCAAACAGTTAGATGAAAGTAAGCAAAAGCACTTTGAGATATGAATAGGCAAGAGCAATCATTTTCTTTAAAGGACTCCATTTGCTCAGAAAATAATGGGAAGAATTGACAAGGGCACAGGGAAAGGTATACCAGAGTGAAGGCTCAGTGGTTAAGAAAACTGGTTGCTCTTTCAGGAGACCCCAGGTTTAATTCCTAGACCCAGTGTGGGGATTTTGGTAAAATAGGCATTTTCTGAATATTGATTTTATTCTGAAAGCATAGGAGGTCTTAGATCATAGGAGATCTTCCATCTTCTCATGTCTTGTCTAGTTTTTTTTCTCAGTGTTTTGAATTTTCATGGAAGTGATCTTTCCTATTTGTTGTTAATTTTACCATCTGTAACTCCAAGTACAGAGCATCTGATGCCCTCTTCTGACCTCCTCAAGTACCAAGCATTCATGTAGTACATAGACATATTTGCAGGCAAATCACTCATATTCCTAAAATAAAACAAACATAAGAAGCACAAAAATTAAAACAACAAGGAATTTACAAAGGGGTGGCCTGAAGTAAAACACTTTTATATACAAAAGGAAATCAAGTAACAAGACAGCCTACACAAGGGAAAAAAGTACATTGCTAACTATACATTTGTCAAGGGATTGCTATTTAGACAATGTAAAGAATTAAAAAACAAACAAACAAACAAGAAATGACACAACCCAATTGACACTGATGAATCCAAATGTTTCTAATGAAATTATCAGATACATTTCGGTGAGGGGGAGGAAGGGAAGGAGGAAGGAAGCACGTGAGGGAGGGAGAGAGACAGAGACAGAGAGACAGATAAAGAACACAAGGCTAAGTGGGTAGGGAGGTAGGTAAGATCTGAGATTTGGTAAAGGGGAAAATATGATAAAGTACAAATGGCCAATAACTAGGAAAAAGGTGATAACATGGTTATCCATCAGAGAAATACAAATTGAAACTTCAGTGATATTTCAACATAATTTCGCAAGGAGGTCACAATATTAGAAGGTACAAATTCTGTGGGTTGTAAGTAAGCTACTCTAAGCATTACCGAAATTAAATTGAAAGATCTAAAATTAGACATACTATATGACCTAGCTATACCACTCTTAGTTATTTATCAAAAACACTCTAATATAGCATGTAGATATTTCCCCTTTAATATATATTGCAGCATTATATATGAAGGCTACATTATAGTATACACTCTAGTTAGTATACACTCTAGTTGTCTGTTAACAGAGGGGCATTCAAATAAAACATGATTATATGTAAATGGAATTTTATTCAGTCATAAAATGTGACACAGATGGAGATGGAGATTGTTATATTAAGTCTGACTTAAACAAATATTGCATCTTTTTTCTTTTCTGGGTCATATTGTGTATATACATACATTATGTATATTTATACAATATAATATATTCATATAGGTATATATATGTACAAAATCATACTCACAAAAGGGGGCAAGATGAGGTTAAAAAAAGGGAAATAATGATAATATGCATTAAGTACATGTGTAAGTAGGGTAATACATAACTCAAGTTCATGTGTAATAGATATATTCTAAGTATGGTTAAAAAATATGGAATGCACAATACTAAAGAGAAATATGTCCATTTCATCGGTATATAAATCCAATGGTAGCACGACCCTGGATAATATGTGTTTTATATTAAATGAAGCATGAAATGGCATATTTAAACTAATTTTCTCTACAATATTAAAGTGAATCATAGTCAGCACATATCAATGTGTAGATGTAGGTAAAAAGAATGATATAGGATACATTGAAGAACATCACATTTAATCACACCAGACAAAATAGATAGTACATTTAAGCAAATTAATTCCTTTCTCCTCATTGATTATGTTCATTTTATTATTCTCTTGAGAATGTCATACATGAACACTGTATTTACAACATTTCCATCCTGTATTCTCTCCCCTTGACTTTTCTCTTTTTTCCTACTCCGTTTCAAGTTCACAATTTCATTTTTTCATTAGTTTGGTACTTATTTTCTTAAACTACTTCCCAGTCTTTATGTATATCCTTTTCCATTATCCAGTAGCAATCAGTACTTAAATTTTATCTAGGCTTTTAATTAGAAATATAAATACATTGAGAAAATAATTCACACAAACACATAGAATATTGATTCCTATTCTCAGGTCATCCTTGTTCCTCTACTTTTCTGGCACTGGCTCCATCTTATTTTGTATCCTTTGATTCATCCTGTCCCTCTGTTACTTCACAAACTAAACATGAAAAATAGTTTAATTTTCTAAACTCTTTCCTAAACATTACTTTTATGAAACAAAAATGCAGTATTTCCATGAGAAGCAAAAGAGCCAAAAGATTTGACTTTGCTCCAGGTTGTGGTAAAATAAATTTTCTAAAAATGCTTCTGACGAAAATCTTGACATTTAACTTCTTACTAGCCAACTTGGACTCTTAAGAAGCATGACACACCAAGTTTAATTCTTCATCTTTTCATTAAACAGCAAGGACTATAGACCTTTTGTTGTGCAGAGTTTGCCATGAGATATCTAGTACCCCAAATCTCATTGTCAGCCACCCTTGTGTAAAGCCGGAAGGAGGGGCAGACACGTCTCCTATAGGAACTCACAGAAATAATGAAATGATAAGCTGTCTTTCTTTTTTTTCTTTTATTTTACACACACACACACACACACACACACACACACAGACATATATACTAGATATTTTCTTTATTTAAATGTCAAATGATACCTCTTTCCCAGTTTCCCCTCTGAAAAATGAAATAAAATAAAATAAAACCCTGTTCCCTTCTTCCCTCACCCGGCTCACTGACCCTCCCTCTCCTGCTTCCTTGCCCTGGCATTCCCCTACACTGGGGCATAGAACCTTCACAGGGCCAAGGACCTCTCCTCTCATTGATGACAGACTAGGCCATCCTCTGCTATATATATACTGCTGGAGCCATTAGTCCCACCATGTGTACTCTTAGGTTGGTGGTTTAGTCCCTGGGAGCTCTGAAGGTACTAGTTAGTTCATATTGTTGTTCATCCTAAAAGGCTGCAAACCCTTCAGCTTCTTGGGTCCTTTCTCTAGCTCCTTTATTGGAGACCCTGTGCTCAGTCTAATCGATGGCTGTGAGTACCCTCAGAACCTCTCAGGAGACAGCTATATTAGGCTCCTGTCAGCCAGCACTTGCTGGCATCCACAATAGTGTTTGGATTTGATGACTGAAAATGGGAAGGATTCCCAGGTGGAGCAGTATCTGGATTGTCCTTCCTTCAGTCTCTGCTTCATGGATTGTCTCTGCAACTCCTTTCATGGGTATTGGAACAAAATTCCCATGGAAGGAGCTGAAGCTGTCTTTCTATATGCCAGCCTGTTTTGTCTTAGAAAAGTGACAATAAGAGTTCAAAGTATCTCTGAACTTGCTAAACAATACTTGCTCTTTCTTTCTTGGATTGATTATAAAAGAGCAATTCCGACTATACTGGTGTGCATGCTTATTGGCTAAGAGTGATCTCACAACTGTTTAGGCAAGAGGGAGAAGTGATGCTAATATCTTTAAGGACATGGACATCAGTTACCCAATGGAAGAGTAATTAGGAAGAAGAAGCAAAGAATATGAGTTTGATCTTCTATAGATGTTCCAGGTTTCACAAATTGTGAAGCTAAGCAGATTAGAAAAGATCTATGTTTGTATAAGATGACGTAAACAAAGTTTACAGATGTAGGACTGGCCAATGGAAACAGAAATGTGATATTCTGACTGATCTCAAGAAAGAGGAGAACGTTTTGTGAGTGCCAACAAGGAAGCCAATGAAAGAGGGGATGGCAGCAATTTTCACTCAGCAGAAACCAACCTAGTGGATTATGAAAAAACTGGAATCATCTGTTTCCAAATTTATGTCTTACAGAATAGAGTACTAATTATATCATTATATTTAAATGTATTTCATTACCAATAATGTTTACCCACAATGCTTTGTTGTTTCATGCTTGGATTTTGACCTTCTGAGGATGAAAAATCCGTCCCAACGCAGATTTTTCTACCAGGAAAGATATTGGAATAGAGGGCTGATGCAAAATTTTGGCTTTACACGGACTCCCACTAGTTACTTTTGGATTTGGTTACCTTATCTAGGAAATGGAGCTAATGAAGTGCGTGGAGGGATTAAATAAATGAATATATGCTAGCCACAATAATGCTAGAAAAACTTCAAATTTAAAATCACTTGGTAAATATTATCATGGTTATTACAGATGACAATGCTGGCAAGAAGCTGAGTGGGAAGAGTATGTGTTACTCCTGAAGCTCTATCATTTCCTACCATAAAGGCAAAGACAGGGCAACTGCATTTACAGAATCAGGCTGTAATGCATATTTGGTCAATGGGCTTAGTGTTTCTTCATGTCTGCCACCAATAAAAAGACAATGAAAAGGTATTGAGTCAGTCATAATGAATATTGAAATTATTTGGATTTTGATGTTAACTGATATTTACACCCATACTTATCTATCTCTATAAGAACTATGGAAATGTAAATAATGACTGAGTATCTGATATTAAATTATTAATTTCAATTTTGGAATGTCATGGCACCATGGTTATATTTTAAGACAGTCTTATCTTTTAGGAACATGTAATAAAACATTTTCAAGTAAAATGATTCAGTGCTTGAGATTTATTTTTAAATTTTTGAAAGAGTTATAAGAAAGGAATACTGATGAACCCAAGTTAGCAATAAGGTGGTAATTATTAATACTTCCTGAATAGTTTTCATTATGACTGTACCTATTTTGTATGTTTGGTTTTTCTTAATAATAGTATGTCTATATCCCTCTTTTCTCTCTTCTCTCCCACTGCATCATTTATTAACCTGATATAACAGACAGATCCAAGGAAAAGATCAAAATAATGATCAGGATTCAAATAAATGGATTGTATATGACTTCTGTATTAAACAAAAAATTATAACTTAATTAGAGGTGAAGCAGAATTAAATTTTAATAAATAATGAAGACTCTGGTCCTACACTCATTGAATTGGAGGCCACATTTCAAATGGGTAAAAGAATCCCAGAGATGACAAGAGCAATAAATGTGCTTTTCCGTCTGAGACCTTGAAGGTAGGAACCAGCTTACTTTAAAGACATTCAGATATGGGCATTGGCTATTTGGCTGCATGATATATATACAATCACAGTTTACAAAGTAGATTACAACTCTTGGTTCATGCTGTTCATGATATCATTCTTACCTTGGAGGGTTGGACTTTAGTGGTCAAATACATGCTTAACAATTTAAGCCTTGATAAAACATTGATACCTCTACTTAAAATGTGTTCTCACACAATGCATTAACCATCTCTAAGTATAGTGTATGTGTACTAGTCTAATCCTTTACTTCGCTGTGCTTAGAACCTCTTGAACTGTACTATCCCCTCCTTTTCTCATTGTCTAGAGGAAGATTCACAACTACTAGTGTTGTAACCTCCTTAATACAGTTCCTTATTTTGTGGTTATCCCTGACCATAAAATTATTTTTCTTGCTACTTTTTAACTGTTATTTTGTTACTGTTAAGAATCATAATGCGAATAGCAGATATGCAGGATATCTGATATGCCACTCCTGGGAAAGGCTCAGTTGATCATGAAGGGCACAACCCACAGATTGAAAGCTGTGCTCTAGAGCATCTCGTCGAGAGCCTAGTTCCCTGCCCCTCATCCAAAGCATCTTGAATAACTACATTGTTTTAGCTGAAGAACTAGAAGGTGTACCTGTACTTATCTATGCAATTAGACAAGCTCTTTAATGGGTCACATTAGAATTTCCCCTTCTCTTTGATGAATTATGAACATACAGTTTTGACCTAATGTACACAAAGCTCTTAGTCTTTCCACACCCCCTCTGTGTGTGAATTCTAACAGCGGTTCAGATCTTCCCAGTCAAAGATCTTTTACTTGTTCTCACTGATGTCCTCTGTAGAGGTTATACCTTTCAGAGTATCTTATATAACCTCAGTTCCCGAGCAAATTTGCTTAAAGGGAATGAATGAATGACTGAATGAATGAGTTAAAAGTTTTATTCATGTGTCTCCAACTTCAAATTGATATCAAGATTTTCTCAGAAAGGCCTTTGGTCATTTGCCATGTCTCTTTTTTCTTCCTGGCTTTGTTTGAAGCAAGTTACTTCAGTATATTTCCCTATTTAAGACATTTGAAATTGACCAGCTTTGGGCTGCTAATTTTTCTCAGTGGTGCCTCAACAAAATGAAATAATAGTTCATTATTCAGGTTTCTCATAATTTCCATCCCATCTTTCTGATAAACTAATTGGTTTTATACTTCTAAGTGTCTATGTCTGTTTCTGTCTCTGTTTCTGTCTATCTCTGTCTGTCCCTGTCTCTCTGTCTCTGTCTTTTTGTCTCTCTGTCTCTGTCTGTCTGTCTGTCTGTCTGTCTGTCTGTCTGTCTCTCTCTCTCTCTCTCTCTCTCTCTCTCTCATTCTCTCTCTCAGCAATGATCTGGACTACAGATCTGATAAAACCATTTAACTGTGACACACTGGATATAATTATGGTCCTGAAATTGAATGTGATGTGTTAGAACATTTGCTAAGAGCAAACTTTTAAGAGCAAGTTCAATTTGAAGAACAATGTTTTTATTTTCCTAGTACAGATGGAAGTTAAAAAAAAAAAAGAAAACCACAATGACCCCACATTTATTTCTAGTCTCTACCTTCTCACAATCTGGCTTTATTTTCTACATTAGTTATTTTGCTTTTCTAGGATTTCTGCCTTACTTCTACACCAAATTAATTTTCAAGCTTTTTAAAGTAATTTGTTATTTTTCAAGTTTAAGATTGCAGGAGATGAAAATTTCTAATGGCTAGAGTTCAACACTTTAGTTGTTAAATTGCTTAAGGTTAATGCTTTTTACTTTGTTTTATTTTAAAAAAAGAATGCAAAAGAAAAAAGATAAAATGTCAAAAGAAAAATCAGAACATTGGCAGAGCCAAATGTAGAAAGCCAAACTTCCTGTAATTCACCTGGACATGAAGATACCATGACAGTACTATGCCAGGCACTCAGCCCTGCTCTGCCATAATGTAATCATTAAAGTGGTTCACAGATTGAAGCTACTGTGGTATCAAATCTGGAAGCTCACTGCCCCTCTTGCGCAACTTTACAAATGAAGCTTGGGCATAATGAAGCTTAGAAGAAACAATGGCTTCAGAGCATAAATACAGTTGAAAGATAACATGTGATTAAGAGCAGCAATTCCTTAGACTGTAAAGGGAGGTTTCTGTCATGTCAAATAGAACCACCTAACTTGAGAAGCCAGTTTCATGATTTAGTAACCATGAGCCAGTTGCTTTAGAGATCAGTGCTCACTTCCTTCATCTTTATCTGTAAGATGGAGTGATGATAATGATATACCACACAAGATGATGATCAGCAGCTAATCTCTGTAAAATACTTAGAATAGTACTCACCTTGCAGTAACATTTTTAGAAAATATTCTGAATTCAGAATATGAATTCCTGCAGATCAACATATTTGTATCATACACAGACATAAGGAGATCAGATAGTTTACTGCCTGAGGTGGCTTCCATCTGAGACTATAGTCAGTAATTATTGTGCTTGCATGTCTTATTATTAAATTATTTCTTCCAAGGCAATACACTGTATAATTTATTGTAATTCAGTTGCATGACATTCTCTCCCTAGGCAGCTATTGTTCTCAAATTATTCTCATATTGGTTTAGAATAATCCGATTTGACCCATATTTACTGTTGCCAGGAAGATTAAGCCGAAGTCTTTGGCAGCCAAGGGAAAAAAAAAGTAAGAGCTCAGCCCAGTAGTCTTGGACTAATCCTTGTCATTCACAGTCTCCGGGCCTCTTTGCACCCTACCCCAGTAAAACCTTTGGTGGCATTTGGCCTACTTCCCTGACTGCTCTGAGATGATGCTGTTAAAGGTCTTATTCTGGAAGACAAGCTCAATGTGTCACTAAAGCCTCACTCTAAACAAACCCTTGGCAAGATGAGTTTATTTCTCTCTTATGCCCCGGGAGCATGTGCATGCTAGGACTCAGGAAATCACAGCTATTGAAACTGCTTTTTTTTGCCATTAAAATAATTGTGGAATTTCCAATGGAATCACTAAGGATGGTATTTCAAGAAGAATGTAGCATCAGGGAAGGCTGTATTTTAGTGTAGACTACAGGGAAAAGAAGATGCTAGCAAGTTTGCCATTTGCTACTTTAGGGCAATCGTTTGAAAAACAGGCACACCTGTGAACTCTGAAGCATTCCATACCACACATAATGTTTGATTAATCATCAAAGTGATTACACTAAGTGGCATCCACAGTAATTTAAACAGATACATAAATGGTTCGTAATTACAGGATATTGGGTTCTATAATTCATTGCTTAGTAAAGAGGTATTTGTTGTGTAATTAGAGCATCTTTGTGAGGTATTTGCTCGGCATTTATGGTGTACTTTATACTAAGCCTACAGGGCAGCAACTATCATTGGTACCCTCTTGTCTAAACTCAAGAAGACTTGAGGAAAGAAGAAAGCAACTGTTACCTTGTCAGATGATTCACTCTATCACATTCCTGAAGGCCAAGACTATAGGAAGATTTATGGTAATAATATTCAAAAGCAAACACAGTTATCATTTGATTTTTCCACACCATTGAAGGGATGCACTGATGTGACTAATAATGCAGTTCAAGAATAATGGGTGCTATAACTAAAATCATGGCCCACAATAGACTCATTCTATGGACCCCCAGAGTGTATATCTAATATAGCTTAGTAGCAAGATACTGTGCATATGTTAAAAGAAGAAAAAACATGGATTAATTCACATTTAGATACTAAGGTAGATTATAAAACATGCTAATATTGAAAAATGACAGTACATTTTCATATACCTTATAAATATAATGATATATTTAGTTAAATTTATAAAATTGTCATGTAATTGTGTCCAATTGTCCATTTCACTAAAATAGACATTAAAAAATTAGAATTATATGTATTCATGAGAGACAGATTCAAAAAAAGATATGAAAAACATACTTGACTTTACATTAATTGTTATATCAGTTTAAGATGAGTAAATTTGTTTTGTTTTAAAATAATGAACAATAATTTTAAGATGCATATCCCAAGATTCAGTTGGTGGAAATAAATCTAGAAATACAAATATAAAGTTATTAAATATGTTGCCAAATAGGAAATTTGAGATTCTGCATTTTCTTAGTAAATGTAGCACTATAAATGACACAAATGTGGCTTCAGGTAGCACAGTTGGCAGGTAGAAGTTTGGAAATATTTGGTATTGTGCTGAGGATCAGCAAATACCAAGAAACTAATCTCTTTGCGATTTAAAAATGAAGGATATATATCCATATGTCATGCATTGCTTACACTGAATACTATGAGAAAAGCTTGGCCCCAAGGGATATAATATACTAAATACTAGAAAGGAAGAAATGCAGTTAAGGAGACTAAGTAACCTATAATGAGTGCATTACAGGAAGAAAGACACATATCTGGACGTCTTTCTCTCACACTGAGAATATATGTTTATATACTTATGATAGGAAGACATATATAAACTTCTTAAAATGATAGCATTCTACTTAGTTGGACTCATGCAGGAGAGAAAGAAAGAAAGAAAGGAAGAAAGAAAGAAAGGAAGAAAGAGAGGAAGGAAGGAAGGAGGGAAGGGAAGGAGGGAAATAGGGAAGAAAGGAAGGAAGGTAGAAAGGAAGAAAGAACACTGATGTAGAAAATACATCTGCTGGACATGAAATGGGTATGGGACCATGGCCATCTGTGTAAGACCTACAAAATACTGGGACTGACAGTAGTTCATCAAAGATTGAAGTGAAATCCCTGAGGCTCCAACATTCTCTGGGTAACATTTGGTAATTAGCAATAGTTTAGGGAGTGAATCATTTGTACTTAGTGGTGTAGCCACACATAAGTCACCCATGTCTAGTAATCTTCCAGCCAGGCTTGGAAAAGACATTCTAACTAAACTCACTAGATCATCCACAAAAAGGAGAGGTGAGAGTAGAGTGAGGATTTATTGTGAAGAATGGTTTCAGTGTGACAGAGGGGCGGAGGAGAGAGAATGAAAAACTACTAAAATCCATTGGGTAAATGTCTGAAACTGTCAAACAATACCTTTAAGTGAAAATGTACATAGATACTTCATTCTAGCCATATAAGAATAAGTTGTAAGGAACTAAATATTTCTTTCTTTTTCTTTGTTACTGGAAGAAAATATTAAATTATGATTGAGATTTCTAGTAAATATAAACATATAAAATCAGTGAATGTTTGGATAAGCCACACTGAGCTAAAATATGAAATGGGAAAGAATGGTTTTGAACACTCTAGATATCACTTTTAAGATTTCTCCACCTCAGCCTGTGTTATGAGGAGTTAAGCATGGTGCAGCAAAGAGTTACTGTAAATTTCTTTTGCAATTGATATTATAAACCTCAAGACATTATTAAGGGCCTAAACCATAACTCAATGGTCTAAGGGTAGTCTAGAATAGCTGAAGCCAAAGTTCAAAACTCAGCACGAGAAGATACAAAAAACATTATCCAGTTATTTGAAGTACACAAACAGAAGAATGACCCATTTACACATATAGCTAGCAACCACATGCTAGAATGATGTTCTAAAACACCTCAGACTCAAGGATTTGTCATTGTGAGGTCAACATGCATATTTCCAACTAAATCCATTTCTGTAGCTATTGATCTATATTTTACACCAAAACCATAAAAAAAGTCATGGAAATTCAAAATAAATATGGGCAAATATATAGTTACTTTAAATTTTCTGAAACTCTTTTTTTTTTTTAAACAAAAGAGACATGAAAGCTTATAGGAACATTAAAAAAGATGTTATACTGCCAACCTAACACATTATATCCCTGACTGCAGTAATAACCCCGTTCACCTTTGATTAAGCTCAGGTCACTCAAGAGGCCCTTCTTAACTTCTATATTAAAAGTTGCAAACTTTGCATCTTTTACCCAGTATCTCTACTTCTCTATGTATAACCATCAGAAACTGATGTTCTTGGACACTTTGCCATACATTTCCATCTACCGTGAAAACTTGCAAATTCTGAGCGATAAGCAGCATTTTGCATTCTGTTCACTTCTAAGTCTTTAGCATCTAGGAGACTATGATGTTACTCAGCTTCCACTAGATATTTGCTGAATAAAAGCATCCTCTCCTCTAATTTTGACTGACATTTTAATATAAGTTACAAACATATTTTATAGTCCAGATCTCTCTCCTCGGTTTAAAATTTGCATTTTCAACTGAGTTTGAATCACAGCAAAATATCTCTAAGTTAGATATGTGAGACTGAGCAAATTACTTTGCTCTCTGGTGTCCTTGTGACTCTTCCTCCCATTCTGTATTCTCTGTGGTGAATACTAAGGATTACTCAGGCATTCAATGAAAGGCCTTCGAGTTGTATCACAAATTCTTCTGCTGGTGCCTTATCTTTACTCCCTTCCTAGTATAACTCAACTCGATGCCATTGAGGTCCTTTGTCCAAATGAAGACCTTGACATCTTAATTTCTGCCTGCTCATACTATATGTTGCTTCATTTCCAAATCTAGTTATGTCAGTCTTTCTCCTCAAAATGTTCAGTGGAGTCACTGATTTCAAACTGCAATTGAAAATGAAGAAATCAAGCCATGATTTAGCATCTAGGACTTCTTGGGACCTATTTTGTTATGCATTTTCATGTCAGTCTCAATTTCATGTTCTCTTTCTATCCATGGGTTGCTGTACATTTCTCAGGATCCTCAATAGCCCTCAACAATTACCCAGTAAATTCTTCAACATTAATCATCAGGCTGCACAGAGAGGCAGCTTACCATCCCTCATCTAACAGGTTTGTTTTTCTTTGCATGGATACATGTCATTTTTCTCCTTTTATATTGTATTCTACTTATATATCATTCACATCACTACATATTCAATAAATTCTGACTGAATTGTATCCTGAAGCCAGGCTTTGAACAACACTCTTCCTGCTAACCAGTCCAAAAATGTGTCCTTAAAATTGAGTGAGTTCCTCATGATATCACACCTTTCATGCTGCTTATCTCTGATCCAAAGTTTTGCAGCCTTGTTGAGAGAAGCACTGGCTACCATGTCTCCTTTCATTCGTGTTGTTCATCAACACTGAGGCTCTTTGGGGTTTTCCTCTCTTAAGGCTTTTGCAGAAATGCAGTTTTTCCTGAAAAGACTTCAATAAATGACCAAGGAAACCCTAACTGTTTCTTTTGGGAAGAATCTACTTCTGCAGTCCACAAAGCTATCACAAGGTGGTGAAAGCAAAGCTAGAGTGTTCATTCTTGAAGGCTTCGCCCTCACCTCATCAGTCTGAAACTCTTCTAATGGCTCCAATGCCAGCAAAGAAACCGAATGAGGCCAGGCCACATATTTTTATGTATGTATCTTAAGATATGATTCGTTTCTAGATACAATATGTTATTATGCTCATGAATGTGATAGTAGGAAGAAATGAAATGGCAGAGAATATATGACAGGCAAAATTACTATATTTAGAAATTTTATCAAGAGCAAATTATTTTCAACATTTTATGGACATTTTTGAAACCTATTTTTCAAGTCCGAACACACACAAAAACATGTACATAGGCATACAGAAATCTATGGTCTTTGGTACTTAAAATTGTAAACTTCATAGCATTTTATATAACTGTGTGTTCATGACTGTTAAATGCTTCGTAATATGAAGTTACATCAATATTTAGTTTATTAGTGCCTCATAACTTAGCGGTTTGTTTTTCTCATACCCACTCAGTACAGGTTCATATATCCTGGTACATTAGCCTGATGTTTAATACCAAAATAATATTTAATAACAAAAAACTACTTTTGTGTGTATTGTTGAAGGAAGTATGTAAATTACACTAGAGCATATGCTAATATTATTTTCTTTGGTTTGGTAGTACCTGAACATTGGACTTTATGCAAAGAAGACAATTATTCTTTCACTGAGCTATTGAGTGTCCCTCTCTTTCTTAATTATTTGTTATCTCTCTCTCTCTCTCTTTCTCTCTCTCATATGCATGTGCACATGAGCACACACACACACACACACACACACACACACACATTCTGCCTTGGCCTCTAGAGTACACAGGATTACATGACCTGGAATATTAATGATAGGATATTATATATTATTAAAAAATATCTAAACTCAGTCTTGAAACTCAAGTATCTGGGCCAATTAGGAGGCAGCAAACTAAAGGACCAGAGCACTTGAAGTAATTCTTCAATTATATCAGCATTGAAATGAGTCTCATAAATACACATCCACATGCTCAGAAGGAAATAATCATTATAACCATTCTGAGACATCTATTTCATCATAAACAGAAAGATGAGGCTGAAAGTAGGAACATTTGCAGTGTTTCAAAACAGTTCTAGAAGCAAATATAAACTACAAGAAGAAAAGAAAGGAACCATGGAAACGTAAATTCTCCAGTATACAAATGTCAACAATTTTGAAATTCTGGTGCCCCGTTGACTGTAATTTGGACCCATTGTGAATATGTAATAATCAGGAGCTGAGTATGTATTTGGTAATAGAAAATGGTACCCATGCTCAGGGAGAGAAGAGTTACGCTTGCTTTGGGAAACAGAACTCTGAATTTTCTGCTACTTTTGTTGTGAAATCTTGGCCATCATGTTGCATTAACATCATTTTCTGCACTTAATAAAGGATTGCTACATTGTTGCTTTCCAGGGAGAGAGGCCCCTTCTTCTACTAATATATTTAAAGTGATGTGATATATTTTAAATTAACTTAACTAGAAAACACAGGTTCTTTATCAGATATAAGTGACAAGCAATAAGCCCACATTCTGCCTTCAATTAAACAATTTAATCGACATAGTAGTTAGGAAGTTCTTAATTTTTATATGTGATACATTTATTAAGGGGATTGACAGACATACCACCTACAAATTACCATATTCCAAATATATTTTAAGCACATTATTTTAATATTATCTCACTCAAACCCATTACCTACAAAGGCTATCCATAACACCACAGTATCTGCAGCATAAGCACTCATTACCTGATATTTTCAGCATTAGTGACCTATTATAATTGTGACAAAATTTCTAATATCCAGCATATTCTTCTGTATTTTATCAAAAATTTATAATTTGGGAGAATAGGAGCATCAAGTTTAAGCAAATGGCTCGCAAAGGGGAATCGTGCTGATTCTGACTCCTAGCCATTTTATTTTGTCCTGTAGCTCCTGCCTGCTTTGCTAGGTAATGCCTTTTGCAAGTTACTCCAAGAAAGATAGATAATGTCAGGTATGGTCTCTCTTCTCATCATGGGTGGCAGTGTTAGGATCACAGATGAAGGTGAATTAGTGACAGCATCCTTCTGCAGGAGTGATGACTGTACCTGCACTAGAAGGAGGAGGAGTTAGCCTCACTTAAAAAGCAGATGGTTCACAAAGAATGGGCACAGGTTGTCTTACAAAGAACTTAATATGTTCAGGTGCCAGGTGGCAATTCAACTATTTTCTATTAGTGAAGCATCTGTTTCACATGGCAAAGCATTGCTGCAGCTTCCCAAATTATATTGACTTTGTGGATCAGAATTTGAAGGTACAAGTGGTGAAACTCTATGCCTTGCTCCTCATGGATTTTACTTGGTAGTACCAGGACATGATTCATGTTTCTTGGCTCAAATTGTCACATTAACCACTGTGAAGGAACTTATGGACCATTTGAATGACAGAGACAGGGTTGCTCATAAACAAATGTGTGATTTTTTACTCTGTCTTTGCACAGTCACACTTGGATCTTCTTTGCCCTAAAATCTGTTCCTTTTCAAGATAATAAAATCACACACACACACACACACACACACACACACACACACACACACACAGAATCAAAGATGGTTCTGATCACTATGCCTATTTTTTATCAACTAGCCTTAAAGTGATGTTTTTAAAATCCTTTCATTGATGGTAATTCTACATGTTGCTCCTCAGCCACCTAAAAACAGCATTTGTTTTCATAGTGTCAGCTGACCAGTTAACCTATTTCTCTTGTAGTGAACCTGTCTATTCTCTTTTACTTTCTTATAGATTATGGCCATCTGGTTTGTTTCACTTTAAAATAACTTAACCATGCCTTCATGGGAGTATTTATTTAATTGGTCTTCTTTCTGCAAGTTTAAATGCCTACATAGATATTATGCCACATTCCAGCCTCCCACCAACTATCCAAATATAACAAGTTTGAGAGAGACAAAAGAAAAGATTAAGGCTCGATTTATGAAAATGTTGATAGTTTTAAAACCATTCACCATAATTGTGTGCTGGAGGAGGCCATAGTCCCTATTTTAGTTTTACCAAATGATCGTATTGTCAAACTGCCTTAGAAATTCCCATAGATATGCACATAAATTAGTGCTGTGCCCAGCATTCATCAACGGAACGTCTGACTCTGCTGATGTTTAATACAAAAGATAATAACTGGCCATAGTGCCTAAGATAGTGATGGTGAGATACAGAGCCCTCAGCAGAGAGTTATATACCATTCCTTTCAATACTCAGGGAACATTGAAGAAGACAGGCAGAAGATGCAAAGAATGAGAAGATGTGCAGGAGAAAAGACTTCTATGGGACACAAGCTGACTATTGCATTCATGGACTTATTGCAGCTGAGACTATCTGCCCAAGACTTCAGTGTGCGTGGCCGAGAGACCCATGATTCTACACCACTCCCTGAAGAACTATTAACAATTATTAACAATTAGTTGGTGGAGGGTGTATCGTTTGAGTTCCTGGCATAGCCACTAATTAGTTTCTAGCTAATTACCTCCTACCAAAGTTCAGGCAAAAAACCCCAATTATTCAGTGGACCACACAGAGGAAGAGGATACGGAAGTAGGAAGGACAGAGTTATTAAAAAAAATAGTTACATTGGGTACAGGGTAGGAGATGAGACAGTATAGAAGGCCTTTGAGCTCACAGATGAGCACTAGGCAGACCTGGGATGCTAAGCTCACAGGCTTGTTCTCTCAGCAAAAGAAATGCAATACCTATTATCTACTCAGAAGGCTGGGAGTAGACATGCTTTACTAGTCTGGTGATCATTAGACCATCTGGAGTGCCAAATAATTTTTTTTTTACCACTAGATCCTCCCCCAGATCCTTATTGTGAATTTGGTTTTCTCAGTCAAATTCTAGGACCTATCTTTCTGGACTTAACAAAGAATAACAAAGTAATCATATTGGATGCAAATTTCATATTTTTTTTTATTCCTCAATGGGATTTATGTATGCTTTATTACACATGTAGGATTGAATTAATTGTTGCCAGAATATTTTTGACTAAATTATGTTGTGCTTAAATATGTTTAAAATAAAATACTTGGTGTTAAACTCCAAAAGTTTGAATTAACCCAAGCTTCTAAGTTGTATTGAACTGGACTTCCCACTTTCCCCCATACCCTGTGTATCATCACTCTGCTGGTGGTGAATAAGGACTAAAATTAATTATATATGAAAATATCCAGTAATAAAACAAATTTAAAAATCCACCCAACAGCCCTTATTTCTAAAGCTCTCTTCCAAGTTTTCTAATTCATCACTTGAATTAACCTCCTAAGCACTGAAGCCATCAGATAGCTGAGATCGTATCTGATCCATCAGTGGAGCCTAGCTGCTCTGAAGAGGCTGTGCCAAGCTGTGCACACAGGGCTTCAGCTGTGTGGGCTTTGATAAGCCCAGTCAGAGCCGCACACATACACACACACACTGCAAAGCAATTAAAACCGCAAAAGGGCTTCTCCCCCTATACTTTCTATTTCTTCCTCCAAAGTTGAATAAGAATGATTTGACAAGTTATTCTTTTCAGAACTAACCACACTAAAGGAGAGAGAGAGAAAGAGAGAGAGAGAGAGAGAGAGAGAGAGAGAGAGAGAGAGAGAGAGAGAAGAGTCACTCTTGAAAACACATTATTAGCATGAATTTCTAGCACTCTGGCAATAATTTCAGATCAACACAAAAGAGAAGGCAATAGAATAGAGGAGGGGGGTTTATCTCAAGGCATGCAGAAAAGAGTAAAATGTTTTCCACAGGCTTGGAGCCTGGCAGCTTTGTAGGCTGGGGGTTAGAACTTATATCCTTTAAAGGCAAACCTTCGATTCTACTTGTTAATGCAAATCATGAATGGAACGAGAAAGTCTCTGTATTCTGGCACTAGGAAGGTGTCCTATATCCCAAAGAGGGCAGTAGCATTATAGATGGTCAGTGCTACAAGCATCAAGTCAAATAATCTATGCTAGCTGTGAGAATAAAAAGTCATCTATGAGAGTTTAGTGGGATCTCTAAGAAGAGCTCTGGATAGATAGATGGGTGCACGGATGAAGTGGTAAGTCAGTGTGGAAATACATTGCTACCAAAACTTATGACTTGAGCTTGATCCCTGGGACAGGATTCTTGAATGAATCCCTCTGATCTCCACAGGAACACCACGGCTCATACTCATATAACACACACAATAACTGAAAAAATTAAATGTAAGAAATCCACTGCCTCAATTGAGGAAGAATATACATAACTTAAATGTAAACAAAAGAGTGCTAGAGAAAGATATAGGCTATACAAATAAATAACTCTTTTGCTGACAGTAATACAAAAGAAAGTTAAAATTTGCAGTCTCCTTTATGTGAAGATTGAGTAGAAATTCCTCAGATTTCAAAATACTGAAGTAAACATAGAAACCATCCAACTTGCACAATGAGTATCTGAAAAGATCACACTCATGTCTCCAGTCTGTAGACTCCAATCTTATTGTATTGAAAAGACTGATAAGATACTAACTAAATGAATTATTTAGTTATCCAGAATGCTATCTATTAAATGTTTTATATAAAAACAAATGATTATTTTCATTTGACAATTATTACATGAAAATTATAGCATTGTGTGATATGGAAAAATAAACCTGCTCTAACTCTTTCTCTTTTATCTTCAATATATCACCCCATCACTCCTCTATATTAAAACAAATAATGGTTAGTATGATACTCTTTTCTCTGGTCTGGGGTGGTTAAACTTTGTGATAGAATGATGAGGAAATATGCCTGATAAACAGAAAACTATTTAAGTGGGATGGTTTACAGTTTCAGGGATTTAGCCCATTATTATCATGGTGGGAAGCATGGCAGCATCCAGGCAGACACAGTGCCAGACAATGAGCTGAGAGTTTTTCATCTAGATCCATGGGCAGCAGATAGAGACTGTACCACACTGGGTGTAGTTTGAGCATAGGGGACCTTAAAGCTCATTCCCACAGTAACACACTTCTTCCAACAAGGCCATGCCTACTCCAACAGACTATACCTCCTAATGGTGCTGAAGTAATAAAGTGAAAAACAGAGTTCTGGGAATGTAGAAATAAAGTAAAATAAGGGGGCCATGTTCTAGCTCTTGTAAGCAGCAAGCAGTATAGAAACAAAGTTTTACAGTAGCAAGCAGCTGCTTCAGCCATTTGGCTAAGAAGCTGTGTTTCAGAGATAGCCAAGGACATGCTGTAAGTACAAAGTTCTGGTGGTTAGAATGTTGAGACAGAATGACGAGGCCATTCTGACTAAGCTAAGTAAGACCAAAACAAAAATAACTGGTAGTCGCAATGACGTTAAGGTCCACGAAAACAAGATTAGCAATTCTCGGAAGAATCTCCCCCAACCTCTTCTGTGGTGAATTTCGAAAAAGACCTTGCAGCCAACAATCCCCCTACCACCTAGTTACTCAGTCCCTTCCCAGAGACTTTTCAAGGCCAGGTACAGAGCCGGATAGGAAAGTTGGCTGACTAAGCCAAGAACAGGCCCCTGAGCAAGCCAACCAATGCCTGATGAGATCCTTTGTCCTGTGTTCCACCAACCAGAGTAAGCCAGCTAGCCCTGTTGCAGAAATCTGCCCTCTGTAAAGTATAAAAGATGTGTGCTTTCTGTGTTTGAGGTTGTCCACCCCCCTGTGAGGGTGGGCAACCCCATGTACATGGATCAATAAACCTCATGTTATTGCAAAGATCTACTGTCAATCTGTGTTCTCTGGGTTGAGCCCAGATTACTGAAGTGCCACTCCCTATGGGCCAAGCATTCAAACACTATGTGGTCTATGGGGTTTATTCCTATTCACACCACTATAATCTGTATATTTATTTCAAGTCAATATAAGAAACTATTATGATTATCATGGAACAAGTACCAAGCTACTTGCTGAGCAATAAAGTTCTAAGTGTCAGTACAGAACATGAACTTCTTGGGAAATATTCATCCTATCTGATAAATTACATACATCACTATGTAATTTAAGTATTCCTGTAACAGTGAAATTGTAGCAGGATGGCATCAAATACATACTAATGTAAAACCAGAAGATGAGGACAGAGAAGTCTCAGAGGAGAACAAGTTCTAAAAATTGGAGATGAGGTATGACATATTTCATGGTAGATGATTAATAAGTATAAGTGAATGAGAATATAGTGACATAATAACCCAGGCCAAACTATTTGATTCTTATTGGAGAATAAAGTTTCAGAACTGCAATGTAGAGAGATAAACAAGTGCCAGATGATGGAATGAGGTTTCTCCCCTTGAACATCATCCTTTGTAAACTTCGCTGATAAAAGTTTACTCTGACTATGTTTCACTTAGTTCAAATTCTTTTTATCAAAGCGATCACCTTTCACATTATCTATATGAGTTCCAGGGAAAGGGATGGCATCAACAAAATCTTGGACAAAAACAGAGAGAATGGCTGCAATTAAATCTTGGAGATCATAGAGTCTGTTCTTCATACTGACAAGAAAGCAGCAGGAGCAGAAGCGAGGTCATAGATTAGACATCTCTTATGTTATGCTAAAATCTTGGGATGTTGCCAGGTAACATAAAGTACCACAACAGAAAAACAGGACATTTGTCCCATCACCATACCATCATCATGGTTGCAGAAAGATCATTTGAAGTCTAGATTCTAGACAAAGGTCTTGAATTGGATTGAAAGTTATGTAGGTAACAGTAGCAGCTGACCAGTTAACAAGCTACCAGACTTGAAGGTGATGATAGAAACTGAGAGTACAAAAGACATAATGATCTGCATAAAGTTCACAAACTGGAAATCTGGTGAAAATAAAATGCCCCTGGGTGTAATTTGCAATCCAGGTGGGAAGAAGGGTAAAGTTTTATAGAAGAAAGCAGATGCTGCCAACTGATGCAGTGTCAGTGGAGGGATGGTCATCAGAATACTGCATAAATGGGAGAGTTAAGGAGGAGGGAGGCAAGGGTGCTAAAGACAGGCTCTGGAGGACCATCCATCAAAAGCATCTCATCTTTTCAGTCCCACTGCTAACAGGTGATGAAACCTGACCCATAAAACATTCCTGCAGTGTCATTGAATTGACACAGTGGAGGATTTTACTCACTCTGAATAAGAAATCACTTCTAGCACTTAGATTTTGACAGATTCTGTTCTCTTTTTTTACACACATGCACACACAGACATGTACACATACACACACGAAGAGAGCGAGAGAGAAAATGAGAGAGAGAGAAACAGAGAGAGAGAGAGAGAGACTCACACAACTTATAAAGTGAATAGCTTCACTAATTATAAAAAAGGTAGAACATTGAAGATATAACATGCTCAAATACTAGTTTCATTTAGTTAAACATTGGTTAATGTATGCATTTCATCTTTAGTATTCATGGTGTCATTTGAGGAAGGCTTAGGCACTGTATAATTGTAAGAAAAGTAAGATATGGTTTTGTTTCAGTAATCATTGAGTTTAAAATTATAAAATGTCAAATCTGAGAGTAGCCCTGAATGGTTGGTACCACGTTTAACTCTAGATCATGAATGAGATTGCATTCTTCTACTGTATTAGGTCTTGTCGGTGGACTGGGCTCTGAATATTTTCTACCTTTAGCTTGCTTGTTAGACTCCTTTAAAAAGAAAGGACATCTAGTTTCTAAACTTTACAACACAAATTATTTTAGACCTTTAGAAAAAAATACATATAAGTATTATTTTGTATTGCTTCAAATTTTTGAAGACTCACTGCTACCCCACATTTAAGTCTACTTCTCAGGTCAAATGATCAGATTTAATTTGAATATGTTCTCATTGGTCATGAATTCCTGACACCCTAGCACTTTATGTACTCCTAACTGTGAGTAGCATATGTTTGTAATATTCACATTTAAATTGCATGAACAAAACTGAATACAGTCCTTAAGGTATGGCCTGAATTAGTGAAATAGAGTTATTCTTCTTGTCGTTCAAGGAATTTTACTTCTAGGACTGTCATTTGGGCAGCATGACAAATCTGATACTAAGCTAGGCCATAAACTGTGAAGCAAGTGTATTTGAGATGTAGTATAAGGATACTATTACAAATATTAACTTGGTGATCAGTTAGATGTTTAGGAAAAGTATACCTGATAATCATGGGGTTGTGAATTTGGCTCAGCTCTGCAAGGATGTTGTCCTGAGTTCAGATCCCTGATTTAATTTACCATCTTCTCTTCAGGAAATGGTACATACATGGAACCCCAGTTGTTGTAGGACAAAGATAGAAGGCCCTCTTGAGCTCACTGGCCCAACAGTCTAGCTAAAAAGGGAACAACAGAGGACAGAGACTGTCTCAGAAACACTTTGAAGATCACAGACACAGATAGCCAAAGTTGATCTCTGCCTCCATCACACATGGGAAAATACAAACACAACCCACACAATACACACACACACACACACACAGAGAGAGAGAGAGAGAGAGAGAGAAAGAAAGAGAAAATATTTAAATTTTTTCTTTAAAATTTTAAATAGTTCATTTAATATATTTCCAAAACAATAGTACATATTGTAAAAACATGACTTTATTATTTTTCTTGATATGGGTATCATCTTCTGGATGAGCCAATCATGGTGGCTCAGATTTATAATCTTAGTACTCAGAGGATGCTCACAATCAGTTCTCCTTTGAGTCTGGTGCAGGCTACATGGTGAAACCTTGCTTCATAAAAACTGAAGAACAAAGCATTGAAAATTTAACAAGTTTATTTAATGAACACTTATAGACTTTCATGTTGGGCACCATTTTTGACTTCAAGTGTCTCAGAACTATACTAGCAGAGAAACAGGGTCCACAGACAGGAAAAGGGGGGCTACTTGTGCAAGTATTCCAAAGGAAACATTCCAGTGACTAATGTAGATGAATCTAAGTTGGCTTGGAATTGGTGAATTCTATTGGAAAAATCTCTAGTTGGTGGGTAGTAGTTTCCTGGTAATAAGCTTCAGGTTTAATTTAGTTTCCATTTGGCTATAGTTTGCTTATTTATGGACCAAAGATACTGACACCCTGTCAGCCTATTAGACTTTCAATTAAAATAAAGAAATAATTAAATAAGAACATCCATATTGTGAGAAAAATGAATAAAAGAGAATGCTGTATGTATAACTGACAATTCTCACTGGCTTTTAAGTTCACATGAATGAAACTTCTGCCCTCCTGTATAAAAGGAAAACATCAGGTGTTCAAGTCAGAGAGGTAGTGGTGATTCCACCCTCCAGACCTTCTACATGGAGAGTTCTGTTGCCTTCTGTGATCTTTTTCTATGCATACTTGTTTTGAATAGTCAGCAAATCCTTCCAGACCCTCCCCTTACACTTCCATGATTTATTGATTCTCCATCACATCCCTGATACCTGTCACAGTTCACATCTGGACTTTTGCCATCCCTTCATTCGTCTCTCAGTATTCCAACATCTGATTAACAGATGGTGAACAAAAAATCTCATGTTGTTTAACACACATTTCTCTCAAACCAACTTAAATGTTTTTTCATGGCCTTGGTTGCAGACCTGTGTGGATGAAGAGTCACTTAACTGACCAGAGGCATGTGGCACTGGTCTCCCTCTGCAAATAAGCTATTGGGTGCCAGAAACGAGCTCCAGTTGTCTTAGTGCTCTTGACGTGTCAGCCATCACACCTGTGCCTTCCTTCCTCATGAAATCACCTTGTCTCTTTCCAACCATTATCGTTTCAATGGCTTTCCACATGTACTCTTGTAGATTCAGTTTGTGCCAACTCAACCGATTTTGTGCGTCATCCCTTGTGTGAATGTGTGTATATATGCACATGCCAACTCTACTCTCCTTGTGCTTCACTGTTATTTCTCTATAGTCACTTCATTCAGTTCTCTCAGTCTCTTTTTTCCTGAAATTTCATTTAAAAATACTATTTAAGCAACAGAAAATAATCTTTTATTAATATTTTTCCTAGTAATTTCATTCAATGGAACCTGAACACAACGGTGGATAGTTGGTAAAATAGACAATGGTACTCATGATTGAATAGAATCTCAAAAGGATGGGAAAATGGCAAGGCTTTTAAGAGACAAAATTTCAGACTATCAATGAAAGTCCCAGAAAAAGGAGGACTGGTAAGTCATCAGTACATATCATGTTGACAAGACACTTTAAGAGGACTTTGGATTTCTACACCTGGGATGGAAAGAGATTGGACCAAGTGGTTCCGAATAGTCTTCTCAACTAACTTTCTATGAGATGGAAAGTGATGATTTCTGGCAGGAAAGGATTGTGGTCTTAAGTGATATTCCACACTGTAATCACCAAGATTGTGGCTACATTAGTCTAAATGACAATAAGGATTTAAGGAATTTAAGTAAAATTAGTCACAAATTGATCTTACATAGTAACAAAATCCTCCTTTACTTGGATAGGCCCAGTGCTATCTTATAGATTCTAAAGCATACAAACAAACAAACTAACAAACAGAAGTTAAAGACATGGTTGAGTTGACCTTAAAGTAAAGAGGCAGACTAGAGAACCAAAGGAGGAAAAACAAAATGGAATAATAATATTAATAAACAATGGCCACAACAAACCACAATCCTTTCATAGTTGGAGATCTTGGGGCTCGTGGTAAGCATCCCAAAAAAACAGTGCCATTAGTTACTGTATTCTGGTGTGCCTCTGAAGCATACTGTGCAGCATTGCTTACATATAGAAGTTTGAGACAATAGATTTGTCTTGCTTTAAGCTCCTAAGCTTGCTGTAGTGGCACTGGGAATATGACACACTTTTTAAGACTATGGTAACTCAGTCACTGCTTCTTAAGCCATTCTAAGCAACCAACAAATGGAAAACTAAATAAGTTTATAAAACAGTGAACATCAAAATGGGAGCTTGTCAGATGCCAAAACTGGAGACATGGATTTCAAGTAATTTAGAGAAAGTGATTTGACATACAAGAATGGGGTCCCAGGAAAAACTTTTTCAAATATCTTGAGGAACCTACATCCAAAAATCACAGAGAACAAATGTCAGGTATTGGATTCAGAATTAAAAGGCAACCAAAGCTGGGCAGTGGTAGCACATGTCTTTAATCCCAGCACTTGGGAGGCAGAGGTAGGCAGATTTCTGAGTTCAAGGCCAGCCTGGTCTACAGAGTGAGTTTCAGGATAGCCAGAGCTATACAGAGAAATAAAGCAGTCATACCAAGTGGCTTCAATCATTTCACTGGAATGACAAAAACAAACAAACAAACAAACAAAAACATTGATAAAGAATGGGATCTACTCCCAGGTAGAGGAAATCTGTTGCAGTTTTTGCCTTGAGAGATCCAGAGCATTCCTTCCAGACAACTAAGGTTGGCTTGTTTGTGGTAAAACCAGTAAGCTAACCATGATGACCTATGCATCTTCTCCCAGATTATATGGAAACTCAGAACCAAGGTCTATTATCGTTGTTATTATTTGTTTATTGAAATTATTAATATTAATGCTGTTAATATTATTTTCTGAAAGCTGGTCTGCTTAAAGTTTGCTCATTGGCAAAAATTTGACCAAGGGAGATACAAATCTAATCTGTGGTTGGGACAAAAATGAGGTTTTGAAGTGATCCTATCAAAATCAGGAGTGACATGAGCTTCTAGATGAATTTAGAGAGTTAAAAATATTGAATTCTAGGGAGAACAATAGAAGTTCTTGATGGCTATTGAATAAAAAAGAGGAGGTAAAGCACCCTCCTAAAGGTATCATACCCCACTCAGATCATCAGAGTCAAACTTGTTGATTTTTAAAATAGGAACTGCTTATGTTCATCTTTTGAATGCATAAATCAAAATTTAGTAGTTTTCACAGCTTAGCAAGGGCTGTAGAGCAGGTGGGAAGCATATCTTGAATGTGAGAATTTTTCATTGTGTGTTGTACTCTGTTGGAGGTCAGGCATCTGGAAGTGCTTTGGCACGAGTCAGAACTGGTTTCAGAGCCAGTGCTCTTTCTAAACCGTCATACCACTTCAAGCCACAGTTATTTTGGGTGTTAGCTCTTCTCTGTATGCACTGATCATTTTAATTTCATGGCAAATCTCATGGGGTCAAAGTTTTATTCCCAGTAAAGGATAAGGAAATTGAGGCTTAGGCTATATGTTGAGAGATAAATACCTCTAACACAATTGGCAGAGTCTTATATTAGCTTTTTGCACTCCAGCAGTATTTTCTTCTAGTAAATACCGCAACTGCCTTAATTCTCTTGTTATTTTAGTAATTTTAATGTGACTTCATGCTTTCGTTCACCAGCACATTACATATCAATGTGTCTGTTTCCTGTTTCATAACATCTTTAAAAGAACAGCATCCAACAGTTTCTTTGACCTGAGCCAAAGGCTTTGGATTTTTTATTCTCAAAGGCCACCTGCTTTAGAAGTAGGAGTTAAAGTATGAGGTTTCATCATGTCTTACTTGAATTTGTTTCAAAATATGGTGCCCAGGAAGTGCACTGGTACCCCAAGAAGCCCATTATCTTTTATCAGAAATTTAAAGAGGTTTCTTAGTGTGTGAAGGTAGAGAATGCTCTGGAAGAATATGAAGCAGTTAGAAAAAGAAGACAAGAAATAATAGATGCCTTAGAACAGACTAAGATGGAAATGGAAGGGAAGAAAATGGAGGGTAAAGAATGGAGAAAAATATTTAAAATTGAGAGAAAAATGGGAGATTATAATACAGAAATAGATTATGCAAAATTATGGGAGTAATCAAATGTTTTCTGATTGGATTTAAAGCTTGCTCCAAAAGATAGTAGTCATACCTGGCACCATTATCAGGGCGAAGAGTCTGTGCTTAGATGGGCTATATGCCTTGGGAGAGAGCATATTCTTTGTAGTATGTCGAATATGCATAGTATTAAACTCACTCCTAATGACATCACTATAGTTACATAGGCTATTGCATCTCCTCACCATCATCCAAGTAGATATATTTTTCCATTTTTCTTTTATCGAAACTAGCTTTTTTCCTTATTCAGTATATTCTGATTATGGTTTCCCTCCATCTACTTCTCCTAAATTCATCTTATATCACCCCTTCCATTGAATTTATACCCTTTAATTCTCTCCTTGGAAATCAAGCAAGCATCTAAAGAGTCTACTTTACAGTAGATAGTGATTAACACAAAAATCCACCTCTGCTCAGTGTGGAAGTCAGAAGAGATTCCAGACAAACAATAAGCATAATAAGGGGCCTCACTATCCCATGATGCTTCCAGGGCTCAGGCACCATCTTGAACAGAAAGATTGCAAGGGACAGTTAATAGGCCTGCATAAGCACAGTGCACACAAACTTCCACAACAAAAAGGAGAGGGGGAAAAAGTCCTACTCCCTATTGAGAAAATACAGTTAGTTGACAGCTGTGGCAAATGGAGGATCAGATTTTCTTAACGTGTGAGCCCATGTTCCAGGGGAACATCCATATGCAAGAGTATTTGGGCAGCACAAACTATAGTCATTGGGGTGAAATGATGATAGGAAGTTAGCTGGGTAAAGACATGAGGACTGATCTCAAAGGAATTGGGGGCGAATATGATAGAGAGGCATTCTATGGAATTCTTTACAATATCATAAATATATCACTTGAATGGAGAATCAATAAAAACGAGCCTATAGAAGAAAGAGAAACTTGCTGGGCAGTGGTGGCGCACACGCCTTTAATCCCAGCACTTGGGAGGGAGAAGCAGGTGGATTTCTGAGTTTGAGGCCAGCCTGGTCTACAGAGTGAGTTCCAGGACAGCCATGGCTACACAGAGAAACCCTGTCTCAAAACACCAAAAAAGAAAAAAAAATGATGTCTAGAATAGTGTGCACATCAGAGAACTTGTTTGATGCTACTCATTTAAAAATTAAAAATTGCTTCGATCTGAGATTTAGATATTTCTTTCTTATGTCAAATTTTTGCAGAATGCAGATGTAACTGTGTAAGTACATGCCAGCTAGTTCCTTTCATCCCCTAGACTGATCTCTTCCCCCTACCCCCATCTTCAGAAGTCTGGTGAAATATGAAAAGGGGAGGAGGAACCTGAGTGATGGCTAGAGGGTTCCACTTGTTACTATCTAAGTGAGGCATAGAGGTGCACACCAGCACTGTCTGCGGAATAAAATGCTCCAGTAATATCCAGGACAACAATGGTCATGTTTGGCTTTTGAAAATGACAGAGAATCAGATGCAGTATATAATGCTCCACAGGATTGTAATACAGTGAATCAGAGGTAATATCTAATACTCCATAGGATTGTAATGCAGTGGATCAAAAGTGATATCTAATACTTCACAGGATTATAATACCTGTAATTTAAGTGACGTGCAACTAATTCCATGCATCCCTCCTTGCATATAAGCAGGGAAAGCAAAATAGAAGCAGTTGTTTCTCTATGTACACTTCTCAGATTTTCAAAGCTCCCTTCAAAAGCATCTTCAATCATGAGATGGAGGCTCCCTCTACTGGTCCAATGTTTTGTTGCAGCGGGTATGAGTTCTAACCCACTTTGGGTTGCAATGCCTTGTGACTAATGTTTGATTATGGTTAATGAAATAAGTGCAAGGGATAATATCTGATTAACATTCAGTCACACATTCATCGTGTCACACGTACATACATATAATCAAACTGACTCTGTGGCATAGACAAAACCTCACATATAATCATGCACACAGAACCATTCACACCCACAACCATTCACATCCAGCTATTCACAAAAGGCCGAAACTTCTCTGAAGATTCACATGCTACTAAGAAAGACAGGGGCTTTTGCTTAGCAGTTTACAGTTCTTGCTGTTCTTTCTGAAGACCCAGGTTTGACTCTCAGTACTTACAACTATCTGTAATTCCATTTCCAGGGAATCCGATATCCTCTTTTGTCCCTTGCAAAATACACCATACACATGGTACACAAATATATATCCAGGCAAAACACCCACACACATTAAAAAAAATGTAAGAGCTGCAACATCTATCTTTTTTTTCTATGTGCTTACTCACTGATGATGTGAAGGATCATTTCCTTATTTCTGCAAGTAAAATAAAAATTGAGGCTAGGTTTTGATGTCATACCAACTCACATTTACAACATACTTCTCTAGTTATTGAAGTAAAAGGGTGATTTTCCAATGTGTATTACTTTAGGAATTAATTAACTTCTCAGAATTTTGGGTTCTTGATTTTAGATGGGGAAAAACAGTTTCCTAGGCTTGTAGAAATGAACATAGAAAATATCTGTGAATTATACATAATGATTTCTGTCATAATATAGTATAATTCTCTTGGTAGTGAATAAATGATAATTTTGTCCTTGTCTCTGACCTTCTTTCGTGGACAGGTCAATGGATTCACATTGAAAGGTGAGACTTTCAATATCTAAAGTGGGAAAACTTGAACTATCTTAACTAAAGCATCATCTCCAAATTGATAAGTATGTGTGCAGCATGTTCTGTAACCAAGCTCTGGATTGGAGGATAGGCTAAACAGTGAATATGATGACATTGTTGGTGGAGTCTTTCCATCACTGCAGGACATCTGGAGAAAAGCACGTGGCCCACTTCCTCTGTCCCTATGCTTTGGCACTCATATTTCTAATGATTGCCCAATAGGCCCATGCTACTTTCATACCTTTCATGATACATACCTTTCCTGCCTCATTCATCCCTCATTCATTTCTGAGAAGAAGATGCATCTGCTCTGGTCTGGATTGCTGCGATCAAGCTTGTTTCCCCAACTCTTTTCTCTTCCCCGTAGTCCTGTTAATGCCCTTTGGTGACACTTCTTTGTTACTAGTTGCATTTTTGTGTTGAGAACTCCACCACAAGAAGGATGAAACAAATCTTGTGTTATGCAATTGCCATGTCAATGTTTATATTTTTTCTTCTTCTCAAAATCTATTATTCTCTCATACAATACATCCTGAATAAAGCCTCCCCTCCTCCCCTCCTTCTACTCATCAAAGCCCCCGTCACCTTCCTTCTATCCCAGATCCACTGTGCCTGCATTTCCCTCAGGAAAGTACAGGCCTCCCAGGGATATCAAAGCACAACAAGATGCAACAAGACTAGGTAAAAACCTTCAAATCAGTGCTGGGTGAAGCAATGCCCTAGTAAATAAGTATCCCAAAGTCAGGCAAAGGAGTCAAAGACATACCCACTCCCGCTGTTAGAATCCCTACAAATATCAAACAAAACAACCAATGTATCAAATTTTGAAGGATCACAATGACAACATAATCTATGACAACAAGAATCTACACAGAAAGAAATAAAATTATGCAATTAACTTAGTCAAACCAGGAGAATATAACATTCTACTATAATTGTGTAATATTATATGTTGCATGATTAAATTCATGAGAAAGAGAGAGGAGGCGGCTTAGTCTCAGTGTGTTGTGTTGTGGACTCAGCAATTTGTAATATCTGTAGGTGCCGAAAGCATGGTGCCAAACTCTGATGCACATTCTATTCCTAGAAACTCCCATTAAGCATAAAAGTTACCCTGTTGAAGTTATATTTAACATAATAACAACATAAAAATAGATTAACGTGATAGAACACAAGTGGCAAGCATGTCTATAAAACACCAGAATTTCTTTCCAATAGAAGGTTTTGCCAAATTGAATAGTTCCTTTCCTAGAGATTCAAACATGGAGGTCCATAACAAGATAGCACAGGCCATGGCAAGCATTTTCAATCTCACATTTCGTCTTACCGGAACTGAATTTTTGCTCTTAACTTAAATATCTATAGAAATTCCACTTTAAGTGAGAGCTGCCATCTTCTCTCCGGTGGGTTCCTGGGCCGGGAGCAGTCAGCAGGGAGGCACAGACCCCAAGAGTCGCAGGGGAGCCGCCGGGCGGCAGGGACAGGATCCTCTCAGCTTCCAAGTGGCAGAGGTGGATCAGCAACCTTAGCTGCCCCTCCCTTGCATGAGGAGGGTCTGCCTCCAGGGACCGCTTTGACCTGGAGTCTCCAGTGAGAGCTGCCATCTTCTCTCCAGTGAGTTCCTAGGCCTGGAGCAGACAGCAGGGAGGCACAGGCCCCACGAGTTGCAGGGGAGCCACCGGGTGGCAGGGACAGGACAAGCTCCGGTC